>NC_134487.1:268482405-268782405 GCF_040206685.1 Ascaphus truei | reverse complement strand
CATTCCAGCAGTAAAATAATGATGTCTCTCACATTACTTATTTTAATCAATTTCTCATATTAAGCCAGATTGTACTGGATCCATGCCAGTCAAATAAATCAAAGACAGGGTTAGTTAAACCCAATTGTTAATCATTCTCTGACGCTTTGACAGTCAGTGATGTTTAGATATAACTTTACAACCCGAAACTTCAATATGACTCCTATCTACAGTATAATAGCCCACCCTTTACACCAGATCATGTTATGGTGCAAGCAGAGGGGAATCAATAGAGTGGGAAGTCTAATCAGTGTTAGGCAAGTTAGGTCTTTTGACGCCTTGAAAGAGAAATAACAGATAAAGTTCCTTTACTTGCCGTTAAAGCTCTTTACACTATCATGTCACTAATAAAACTACAGGTTCAGAACCCTTTTATTGTACTTCGATTTATAGTGTATGTAGAACTTCTCCACAGAGTGAAAATGTAATTTCCGTTCTCTACCAAAAACTTAATTTCTCCAGGCAAGGGTAATAGATGTAAACAGAGGAGACAAATAAGTAATGCACAAGATTGGGAGGACATATGGAAGCAATATCAAAAGTCTCGATAAACACATTCATTAAGCAAAACAGTTGCAAATATTTGTACAGTATCACTGGTACCACACATCAGAGAGGCTGCTCAAAATTTATTAGTACCCATCCCCCTGTGGTAAGGGTTATGTGACTTTAATGTAATAACACCTTTAATAACACCTTCCTACAGTATATGCATAGTGGAGCTGCTCAAGTAGTCTTTGGAGGCCGGTCTTCTCTTTATTTAGCAATGTTGTCAATCTGTCTCTTAAACCTGGTCCATTGATGGTGTTACTAAACAGATCAATCCAAAACATTTCAGGAAGTGAGGAAAAGCTTATTACTCATGTGTTTTCAGCTGCAAGATGATGTATATCGGCTGCATGGAGGAAGCCGGCTCCTCGCCTGACAGTAGTCAAAAACAAAATGAGTTCAATAACGTTTCATGAAAAATTAAGTAATCTTAATGATTCTTTCAGTAAATTTTCCAAAGTTTGGCAACCATGGACAGTGGGATGTGATGGGCCTGATCACGACAAACCTTTAACTAAATTGTTATTATACATTTTGTCTACTACAGTATGGGTCAGTGCTAGGGCTTCTTGCCTTTTCATGTCTAGTATATAATAAAAATGGAAGTAAGCTTGTAGCAGCGGAGCGACCTACCGGTTTCTTTCCAGCAGTGTTGATTCAGTTTTATTTATTTTATTTTCTCCCTTGGTGAACTTCTTAATTATAGAATTTGCCTTTATTTTAATTGGATGTTCCTCATTAACACCATTTGTTTTCTGCATCCCTATTAATCAAAGTTTGAAACTTAATAAACACTTAAGTTTAAAAAAAAAAACAAAACAAAGAATATTTGTGTTATAACTTCAAATACTGGGAGCCAATTCTCTGGTCTATGTACTGTGACAACACATGAACTTTGTTTCTGTCTACACCAGTTGTATTTAAGAAGTAAATATTTGTTTTTCCATATCACCATATTACTATTGGCAACCGTACTGAAAAACTGTTCACACTCTTTCAGTAGTGTGTATTCAAACTCTCCCTTGTTTTCTATGTGGTGGGTTGAAAAAACGCCACTCATACAGTATCTCTGCAGAGATTGGATTCTCTCTATGACTGAACTGTTTTATGTCAATATACAGTTGTAGAAAGGAGCATTCACGTTACCTTATGAATCCTGACGTAAGTGCATATCAGATCTGATGAAAACCGGATTAATATAGCGGAATACAGTAGGCCCAGAAAACGGCACCCTAGTGGACCTGCAGAAGAAAAAAATATAGATCTAATTAGTGATTACATCAGAAAATCAACGTTTCATCCCATCATGGATCTTTTTCAAGAAATAATAATAATAATAATAATAATAGCATGTTCTTGTATAGCGCTGCTAGTTTTACGTAGTGCTTTACAGAGACATTTTGCAGGCACAGGTCCCTGCCCCATGGAACTTACAATCTATGTTTTGGTACCTGAAGCACAGGGAGATAAAGTGACTTGCCCAAGGTCACAAGGAGCCGACACCAGGAATTGAATCAGGCTCCCCTGTTTCAAACTCTCAGTGCCAATAAGTGTCTTTACTCACTGAGCCGCTCCTTCTCCTTAGATGAAGATAAAGGTGCATGATGGGACGGAAACATTGATCTTCTAATGTAATCACTAAATATATCTATATTATTTTCTTCATCAAGTCAACTGGAGTGCCGTTTTCTGTGCCAATGAATTGTTTTATGAACATCCAGATGCAAAAGTCACTTGTTGTATGTGATTCGCTTGCTGATCAATCAAGTCTGGATGGAATACCTGGAAAGTCTTCTGTTTACTTCCTTAGGTATCTGTTTGGAAAGAAGGACTGCTAGCAGGGAGATTTGCATAATTGGGTCAGGTAATCACAAGTGTAGGACTCTGTGACAGATTCATGGACTCTGTATGTTAGCAAGTTGCATAATGCCGGCTTTCCACTGTGTGACAGGTTAACTTCTATGGAGAGGCAGTCTGCAGGTGCTCCCAATTCAGACTGAACTCCTGATTGCAAGGGGGTTCATATGGCAGTCGGCAAGCTGCCAGAGAAGAGATACTTTTCCCCAACCAGTAGTACACTGGTTGGTACAGTTCCCCAGGCATACTGAATGCAGGGCCTGCTAGGACTACATTGGACCCGAACCCAGGAACCTGAGCAACAGCTCGCAGAGGAAGCAGAGTTGCCTTTCTGCAAGGTGCCGCAGTATCCGGAGGGATTACATGGAGGCTTCTGGGATTGATTTTCCAGCACCCCAAGTTAAGGACTATATATTTTGTATTTTATAGTTGGCAGCGTTTATAAATGGAAGTTAGCCTAGCTACCCTGTTGGTCAGTCAGGGCCATGGATGTTTATTTAGCATCCCTACTGTGGAGTAGGCTTTTATTTTTATGGGTTTTGTTTTGTCTTAAAAGGGACGGTGTTCAATACTGTTTTTGATGTGGAAAAATATACCACTGAAGAGTTTGTTAAGGCCAAAAAAATGTTTATTGTCTTTACCACAAGTCTATTTTGCCACAGACTCCAATCAGAAAATTCACTTGACGACTACGGTAATTTCATTATAATTTCCTTAGAATACACATATTACTTCAAAAAACAGTCATACACAACACCCACATAGAAATGCATATGTGTTTAAATAATCAATACTTGTCAATGTCATCTCAAACGAAAACATTTTCTAATTTCCACCCTAAGGAAAATATTTTGATATATTGCTATGGGAAGGCATGTTCAAACAACTGTATAGGAGCTATTCTCAGCTTCTAGCTTAGTAGGAAAATACAACTAAGTGGAATTTTGCTTTCCCTGGTTCATGTCATTATATAAAAACTGTAAGAGGCATGGGCTTGGGCTGCAGATATTATAAAACATATGGGTCAGGAAAGTGGTGTTCTTTCATAAAAAGTTTCTTCTTTTCTGTGCTGTCATTGTTAGATTATTGAATTCTAGATAATTTCAAACCTAGTGACTTGTTCACTCACCAAACTAATAATATCTACTCTAATACGTTTACTGTTGAATTTTGGTCATGGCAGCAGCAAAGGCATTGCATCTCTAATATTACTTCTTTGTCTCTATGTCCCATATTAAACAAGATTGTATTGGATCCATTCTACTGTATTAACATAAAACAAAGAACATCTTTGTGTTATGACTTCAAATACTGGGAGCCAATGTTCCGCTCTATGGTCTATGACAACACAGTCTACACCAGTTGTGTTTGAGAAGTAAAAAAACCCTTCACATTTGACCATATTACTCTTGGCAAACATATAATCTTTTCAAGTCATCATTTTCTTTCAATACTGCTGCGGCCGAGTTTATTCGAGCATTTGCCCGTTCTCGGCCGCAGCAGTTACCTGGCGTGCGCCGGAGGGTGCCGGGCGCGTGCCGAAGCAGCGGAGGAGAGGCCCGCCGATCGCGGCTTCCCCCTCTCCTCTCCGGGTCCGCCGGGTCCCCCGGAACCCCCTGCCGCCGTCCCCCACATCGCGGGACACCAGGGCTCCCTTGGGGAGCCCTGGACGCGCGTGCAGGGGGCGCAGGCACCCGATGACGCGTGACCGCGCATCGGTGACGCGCGGCACGCCGAGGGGATGCCACTTGCAAGCCGGGAAATCTCCTGGCTTGCGGAACTGGCCACACTTCAATAAAGTGTGTCGCCAGTGTAGTATGCGTTGAAAAGCAAATGTGTGTCTTGATTTCCATGTAGAGATGGAAATACCCTCACCATATCTATGCAGGGGATTCTCTCCGTGGCTGAACTGTTTTATGGACATCCAGATGCCGAAGTCACTTGGTGCATGTGATTCACACATCGATAAATGGAATGCCTGCAAAGTATTGTGTTAACTTCCTTGGGAACCTGTTAGGAAAGCGGGACAGTTATCAGTGAGATTTGCATAATTGGGTAAGGTAATCGCAAAGTGTTGGGCTCCAATTAGAAAATTCCGCACTTGGGGACTATCAAATGAAATGGTGTATTTCTTAGGAATTCACATGACATAAAAAAAAAAACTTGACTGCCATAAACAAAACTCATATGGAAAAAGCATGTGTCTTTGACATTATTTAAATAATCAATAGTTGTCAATATCATCTCAAGCATAAAACACTTCTAATTACGCCACTAGGGAAATCATTTCAATATATTGCTATTGGAAGACACATTTCAACAACTTTATAGTAGATATTCTCTGATGTTGATAAATGGTAAGTGTCTCACCGTATGCATGTAGTCAAGAGAATATAGGGTTGTTTTACCCATGCAAAAAGTTTTGGAAAGACCACCAAGTAATTAACGGGATGAATATGGCACTTCTGGCAAATAGACACATATTTCACAAAGAAGTATCATCCCAGACATCATATATCAGAACATAATTTTGAAACTTTGCTTTTTGGGGTTAGAAACTAATATGCCAGTTATATATTTAAACTGTTCATTAAGGTCCAACTTCATTGTTTTTTTCCTAAAATCTGGTGATTGAGTCTGGAGGAAAGAAAGGTAATGAGGAAAGCCTTGGGAAATGCTACATTTGAAACTGCCTATGCACGCACAAGTCTCAGCCTATTAACTATGTTTGGTATAGGAAAACTTAAAATGATCAGTTCATAACCGTGGAGATAAAGAAGATGGGGATACATTACACATAAACATCATTGTATTGAGGGGTATATTCGATAAACTCAGAGAGAGCCCATCCATGTGGTCTGACACGGGAGCCCTATTGAAGTCAATAGGACTTCCGTGTCAGACTGCATGGTTCAGCAATCTCGCAGCTTATAGAATATACCCTTGAATGTTTATTTTGGAAAGGTTGACCTCATTGCCTCTAAGCAAACTACTTGTCTCAGCATAAACCAACAATTACTCCTAAAACCTTCTTAATGTCTTAATGTCCACTGATGTGTCTTTATTTTCATACCATTTGCTGCATTACTGGGATGATCTCACTTGCAGGAGTGAGAATGCAACTCAATGACACATGCATGCTGTAACGGGTGCCCGCCACAAACTGGACTGAAATGCGAGGCCAAGGTGGGGATACAGAAACACAGACCTAAGGCTGCGAGATTGCTCCGAAATGCAGAGTCGTGGTCGTGGGTAGCCGGATCAGGGTTGGAGGTGGGAGGATCATCGTATTACTTGCCGTGGTCGTTGGTCGGAGGAGGTATGTATCTTTGGGGTCACTAGCTGTGGTTGAGGGTTAGAAATAGACAGGATTGTTGAGAGGTAAGCCGAGGTTTCCGTAGAACTGCAAGATAAAGGATAGTGCAGCAGGCAAGGCAGGACAATATAAGGGATTTGGCGTTTCCCGCTTTGTTGGAACAGCGTAGAGCCTGATGCCCGGCGGTACCACAATACATACAGCGCCCGGAATTGCATCTGTGCTGCTTCTCACTGGATGATAGATTGTTACCCCCGAGCTGCATTGCTTCGTCTGGATCGAGGGAATTCTCGGTAACAGGAACTGCTGGCAGATTAAGAAAGGAACGTGTACCTCCTCAGCGCTGGGCCCTTTCCACTCTTTTCTCCTGAAGACGCTGATCCATGCGGATACACAGGGTGATGAGATCCTCCAAATTAGTAGGACGTTCCAACGCGGCAAGGTCATCCTTGAGATTCCCCGTAAGGCCCTGCCAGAAAACTGCTGCTAGTGGTTCATCATTCCAACCAGTCTCTGCTGCAAGGGTCCAAAAGTCGACTGCGTAGTGGGCCACCATCCGACTGCCTAGAGAGATATGCATGAGGGAAGAGAAGGCCATTACCTTACATCCTGGAGTGTCAAACACCCTTCGGAGCTCCTGAGTGAGGTCCGTCATCTCTCCCAGATAGGAGATGCCCACGCCAGGGCGTTGTCAGTTAACAGCGATATGATATAAACAATTTTAGCACGCTGATACACAAAGCGAGAGGGAGAAAGTTCAAATTGAATAAAACATTGGTTTAGAAACCCACGACAGCTAAGGAGATCTCCGCCAAAGCGATTAGGCGTGGGGAGACGGGGTTCACAGGTGGCGTGAGTAGCACTTGGTGTAAGGACCTCCACGAGTAGGGGAGCAGGATTATCCGCTGCACGCTGTGCCAGGTCTGCGGTTGGCAGTACCGTGAGGTGGATTTTCTCCATCCGTTTGTTAATATGCTCTAGGTACTACAGCACTTGTTCTAGCTGGCGGGCGTGCAGAGTCATAACTTGACCCACCTCAGCGGGGTCCATTTTTGTGGGGCTTAGCATACTGTAACAGTTGCCAATGAACCATGAGGCCGAGGTGGGGATACAGAAACACAGACCCAAGGGCGCGAGATCGTGTCCAGAATGCAGAGTCATGGGTCGTGGGAAGCCGGATCAGGGTTGGAGAAGGAAGGATTGACGCATTACTTGCCGGGGTCGTTGGTCGGAGGAGGTTTGGATTGTTGTCGAGGGTTGGGGATAGACAGGATCGTTGAGGCAAGCCGAGGTTTCCGTAGAACTGCAAGATAAAGGATAGCGCAGCAGGCAAGACAAGGCAAGGAAGGAAAATATAAGGTGCTTGCAACTAGCATGACGGCACAAGGACAGTCTATATGCTCAGCCAAATTGCAGCAGGAATAGCTGAGCATATAAAGGGATAGCAACCAATAGCTGAGGAGTACAGAAGCTGATTCGGTGCTGAGTGAGCTCTGCCCTGCAGGAACTGACGAAGAGCAGTAGCAGTCAGTTTGTATAAAGAATGGAACTGAGACTGATGCTGCTTTCTTGGGGGCACCGCCCGTGCCCGATCCTCACATAAGACCCGCCAACAGGGTTGGGGGGGGGCTGCCGGGGTTTTCGTCCGTCCCAGTGAGTCAGGGGGCCCAGCCACCCGGGCCCCCTGTGTGGCCAAAGTGTCACAAAAAAAAATGCTGCGGGGTATGTCGGCGGCGGCGCGATCGGGTCCTCAGGCTTCAGGCTTGTTGTGCAAAAAGCCGGCCGGCGAACATGTACACATGCGCAGAGGTCTCGGCACGCATGTGCAGTGAACCCGCTCCTCCCCGTCCCCAACGTGAGGATGTCGGGGACGGAGGGGAAGTGCCTGGATGAGCCCGTGCCCCCCAACCCAGCTCCCCTCGTGCCCGACATCCCAGCTCCCTTCGCGCCCGCCAACCCAGCTCCCCTCGAGCCCACCAACCCAGCTCCGCTCCCGCCCGACATCTCAGCTCCCCTCGCACCCGCCAACCCAGCTCACCTCGTGAATGCCAACCCAGCTCCCCTCGCTCCAGCAGCCGCGGGAGCCAGGGGGGAAGAAACTAAATGCTCTCGCGGGAAATAGCCTGCTAGTCTGCCCCCCCCCCCGAGCCTACCTCCCGCGGCAACCTCACGCGGCAACCTCCAACCTCCCGCGGCAACCTTCCGTGCCCCCCGAGCCTACCTCCTGTGCCCCCCCGAACCTACCTCTTTCGCCTACCTCCCGCGCCCCACCCCGAGCCTACCTCTCGCACCCACACCCTGAGCCTACCTACCACGCTTTCCTCCCACGCCCTCCGAGTCTGCCTCCTGCCTCCCCACGAGCCTGCCTACCTCCCGCCCCGGGCAGCAGCTGCAGGAATCGGGGACAGGGGAGGAAGCGAGACAACAACTATGGACACACCTTTGTCTGAAGCATCTGGCTGGCAGGGAAGCAGGAAGCAGCACCAACCGGTCAAGGTCAGACAAACATTCACCCACCCAGTCACCCACGCAGTCACCCACCCAGTCACCCACCCAGGCAGTCACCCAAGGCAGTCAAAGCATTCACAGGCAGTCAGCCAACCACCCAGGTAGTCACAGGCAGTCACCCGTACAGGCAGTAAGCCACCCACCCACTCAGGCAGTCACCCAGGCAGTCACCCACACACCCAGGCAGTCAGCCACCCACCCACCCAGGCAGTCAGTCACCCAGGCAGTCACCCACCCAGGCAGTCACCCACCCATGCAGTCACCCACTGAGGCAGTCACCCACCCAGGCAGTCGCCCATCCAGGCAGTCACCCACCCAGTCACACACACAGGTAGTCACCCAGGCAGTCACCCACCACCCAGGCATTCACCCACCCAGGCAGAGACCCACCCAGGCAGGCAGTCAGTCACCCACCCAGGCAGTCACCCACCCAGGTAGTCAGTCACCAACCCACTATATACCCAACGAGTCACCAACCCACTAGGCAGTCGGTCACACCCACCCAGCCAGTCACCCAACCCAACCATCCATGCAGTCAATCACCAACTCACCCAGGCTGTCACCCACTCAGGCAGTCAGTCACCCACCCAGGCAGTCAGTCAACCACCTATCCAGGCAGTCAGTCACCCACTGAGGCAGTCACCCACCCAGACAGTCAAACCCAGTCAGCCAATCAGCCAGTCAGTCACCCACCCAGTCAGTCAACCAGTCAGTCACCCACCCAGTCAGTCACCCACCCAGTCAAGTGTCAGTCGCCCACCCAGTCACCCACCCACCAAGTCAGTCACCTACACAGTCAGTCACCCAATCAATCACCCAAGTCACCCACCCAGTTACCCACCCAGTAAGTCACCCACCCAGCCTGTCAGTCACCCAGTCACCCACTCAGTCAACCACTCACACACCCAGTCACTCACCCACCCACCCAGTCAGTCAACCCAGTCAGTCACTCACCCACCCAGTCACCCACCCAGTCAGAAAGTCACCAACCCAGTCAGTCACCCACCCAGTCAGTCACCCACCCAGTCACCCACTAAGTCAACCACCCACACACCCATTCAGTCACCCACCCACCCAGTCAGTCACCCACCCACCAACACAGTCAACCAAGTCAATCACCCACCCAGTCAGTCACCCACCTACCCAGTCAGTCACCACCCACCCAGTCAGTCACCCACCCACCCAGTCAACCAAGTCCGTCACCCACCCAGTCAGTCACCCACCCAGTCAGTCACCCACCCAGTCAGTCAGTCACCCACCCACCCAGTCAGTCACCCACCCACCAAGTCACCCACCCTCAGTCAGTTACCCAACCACCAAGTCACCCACCCAGTCAGTCAAGCCACCCACCCAGTCAGTCACCCACCCAGTCAATCAGTCAAGTCAAGTTACTCACCCAGTCACCCAAGTCCCCCACCCATACAGTCACTCACCCACCAATTCAGTCAGTCACTCACCCAGTCATTCACCCATCCAGTCATCCACCCACCCAGTCACCCACACAGTCACCCACCCACCCAGTCACCCACCCACCCATCTACTCAGTCAGTCACCCACCCAGGCAGTCAGTCACCCACCCAGTCAGTCACTGCCCAGTCAGTCACCCACCAAGTTAGTTACCCACCCAGTCAGTCAGTAAGTCATCCACCCAGTCAGTCAGTCACCCACCCAGTCAGTCACCCACCCACCCAGTCAACCAAGTCAGTCACCCACCCAGTCATTCACCCATCCAGTCACCCACACACCCAGTCAAGTCACCCAACCACCCATCTACTCAGTCAGTCACCCACCCAGTCAGTCAGTCACCCACCCAGTCAGTCACCCGCCCAGTCAGTCACCTACCCAGTCAGTAACCCACCCAGTCAGGCACCCGCCCAGTCAGTCACCCGCCCAGTCAGTTACCCACCCAGTCAGTTACCCACCCAGTCAGTCAGTCACCCACCTACTCAGTCAGTCACTCCCCCACCCAGGCAGTCACTCCCCCACCCAAGCAGTCATTCACTCACCCACCTAGGCAGTCAGTCACCCAACCCACGTGCCTTCCATCTCCCCTCCTAAACCAGTCCCACCGCCTGCCAATTGAAGGCCCCCTCAGGCCGGTTGAAGGCTCCACCCACCCAGGCCTATACTGAATACCCCCAGGCCTTTTGTCACATGGGAAGTAGCATTGGGTATCTTTGTCTTTTGTTGAAAATATTAAAATAAACAGATTGCATTGTAATGTTTTTTTCTGTATTAGAATAAGAAAACAGTTAAGTAAAAGTTGTGCGCTCATTTTTTTTTTTACGTGGTATGTGCGCTATGGGTTGGAAGGGGGGCCTGCTCCTTTCATTTGTCCTGGGCCCCATGATTTCTGTTGGCAGCCCTGTTCACATATGCACACTTGAAGCAGCTGTTCCAGGGTTCATACCTCTGTGGGAAATCGAAGCAGGTGGTCTCTTTCGAGGGTCCGATTGTTGATCTGAAGATGCAACTTGCAACATTAAGGGACATTAGCAATCTGGAACATAGTTTAATGCTCACTAGGCAGGTAGGGGCTTGGTCGTACAGATGGTTGAGCTGTGAAAAAGAAACAGGCACAGGAAGGTAGCTGGGTAGAAGTTTGACTGGGAAGCACGGGAAAGAGAAAGAGGCAGGTCAGTTCTTAGATTGCCCATCTCAATAGCTTTGCCTGATTGAGTTAAGATGTTAGGAGTCAGCACAGGATTGGAAACTCTGGGGAAGATTGATTCCTCTGGCAGCCAGGGGAATAGTTCCTTCATCACATAGGGGACTCAGGATATTGGGAGAACTAGGCAGGTTGTAGTGGGGGCCCAATCATTAGGAGGGTAGACACTTCCATCAGTTGCCATAAATTTGTCTACACCAGTTGTGTTTGAGGAGTTAAATAAAAAATCTTCATATGTTATTTTACCATATTTCTATTGGCAACCATGTAATCTTACACACCCTAATACCCTTACATCCAAAACCTATGCCAAACTAGGTGTACTTTACAGGAACAAATCCTACTTAAGTCTGCTGGTCAGAAACTATATCGCACAACAGATGCTAATGCCAATTATCGACTATGGGGACACAGTATAGGGCTCGGCACCCCAAACCCACCTTAGCAAACTTGATACCCTCTACAATTCAATATGCCGTTTTGTTCTCCAATGCAACTACAACACACATCGCTGTGAAATGCTCAAAACACTAGATTGGTTATCACTTGAGTCTACGTGCAATGTTCATCTTTCCTTTCTTGCCTTCAAATACTTTCTGGGCAAGCTACCCGCATATCTGAACAAGCTCCTCACCCCTACCACATGCAGCAATTATCATCTGAGATCTGTCTCCAAAAGACTGTTTATGGTCCCAAGGTTCAGCAAAGTATCCGGCCACTCCTCCTTCTCATACCATGCACCCCAAAACTGGAACAATCTACCGGAGACTCTAACAGCCACCACCAATCTAAGTTCTTTCAAAACTAAAGCTGTCTCACATTTTAATCTGGTCTGTAACTGTATACGCCTATAATATATATTATCTCTAACTGTGCATGCAATGTCTTGTATATAATGTATACCCTGTTCACTTACGTAACTATGTATTTGTAACCATGTATTATTTGTCATCGTAACTCTATGCCCAGGACATACTTGAAAACGAGCGGCTACTCTCAATGTATTACTTCCTGGTAAAACATTTTCTAAATAAATAAATAATTATTTTCCAATTGTATGTTTTAAAAAGCAAATGTGTGCCTTCTTTTCCATGTAGAGATGTAAGTACCTACTGTACACCATATATTTGCAGAGATTAGATTTTCTCCATGGCAGAACTGTTATATGGACGTAGAGTTGCAGAAGTCACTTGGTGCATGTGATTCGCTTTTTGATAAATCAAGTCTGGATGGAATGCCTGGAAAGTCTTTTGTTTACGTCCCAGGGAACCTGTTGGAAAGAAGGACTGCTACAGTAGTAAGGAGATTTGCATCACTGGGTAAGGTAATAACAAGTGTTGGACTCCAATTATAATATTCCTCACTCTGGGACTATCTAATCAAGTGGCCTATTGCATATGAATTCACAGATGACTTCTGAAGAAGAAAAAAAACTTCCCTGTCATACACAAATTCCACCTGGAAATGTATATATATTTGACAGTATTTAAACAATCAATACTTGTCAATAATATCTCAAACATTAAAAAAAACTTCCAATTATCCCCCTCAGGAAATAATTTAAATATATTGCATTGGGTTTAAACAACAGTGTAGGAGATATTCTCAGATGTTGACAAATGGTTCACCTTTCGACTGCATCAAAGAGAATATAGGGTAGTTTTATGTATCCAAAAATCTTTAGAAAAGCCATCAGGCAAGAACAGAATAAATATGGCACTTTTGACAAATAGACACACATTTCACAATGAAGTATCACCCCAAACATTCCAAATTGGAAGAGCATTTTTCAAATTTCCATTTGGAGTAAGAAATTAATGTCATTTTTATATTTAAAGTGTTCATTCGTGTGCAACTTCATTGTTTTTTTCCAAAAATTTAGTAGCTGGGTCTGTCAGAAAGGAAGGTACTAACTGTAAGTATGTCTTGGGAAATGCTGCATTGTAAGCTGCCTATGCAGCATGTTTCAACCTATAGACAATGTTTGGTATAGGAACCGTTAAAGTGATCCGTTCATAACCAACCAGAAGATGGGGCTAAATCACATGTAGACATCATTTTACTGAATGTTTAGTTTGGAAAGTTTGGCCACACTGCCACTAAGCAACCTACTTGTCCAAGCATAACCCAACAATTACTCCCAAAACCTTCTTTCTGTCCTCAGGTATCATAAAGAAACTGTGTTTGGCGGTTTGTTTTTTTCCGCCACGGTCAATTCTAGTAGTGGCGAGTAGCTTTGTGCCGCAATTCGCCACTCTAGAATGGCGTTTTTTTGCCGAATCCAGCACGCCACAAAAAGTAGTCAAGTTGATGGTGAAAGGCAGCTGAAGAGCGGCGGATCAGCACTTAGAAAAAATTCAGGCCTTTTTCCTAGCTGGGATTGATGCCGGGGGTCACCGGAGCTGATACCATTAATACCAGCACCGGACCCCCCCCGGCATGCATCCGAGGCAGGAAAAATGCATGTATAGCCCACTTCATTACCTTAGCGGCTAACCGCTAAGGCAATGAAGGGGTTAAGCCGCCATGCCAGGTTTATTGTGGGTAGCGGGGGTGGGTGAAGGGGGTATTTGGCCCTTGTTTTTTGTTTATGGCTTGCGGGGGGTGGCGGGTGCACTTAACCCATTCACAACCGTAGCGGTTAATACCGCAACGGTCATGAAGGGGTTAAGCCCTCCCGCTACCCACCCGCAAGCCCTAAACAAACCACCGTTGGGGCCAAAGACCCCCTTCACCCACCCCCACTACCCACAATACAAAGAAAACACACAAAACAGCCCCACACTAAATAAATAAATATATATGTATATATATATTATAAATATATATATATATATATATATATATATTACCCCAACAACCCCTATACCCCCCTAACATACACATATATGCACATACAGTATAGTAATGGGCACAATTACTATTATCCACAAATGGATAATAGTGAATGTGCAATTTTAAATACATGAAGAACAATAAATACATTAAATACATATAGCACTCACCCATGTCCGGCTAACACGATGAAAGCCATCCTCATCTTCATCCTGCCCATGCCCCATCCGCTGCAGCAAAACAGAAACAAGAATAAAAACAGAAAATGTAATGTCCCCTAACCCCTTAATCACCATAGCGGTTAGTAACCGCTACAGTCATTAAGGGGTTAACCCACACTTACCCACCACTCGGTAGGCCTACATACCTCCCCCACTAACCCCCCACCCCATGATGCCTAACCACCCTCACCCACTACCCACAAGGGAGGCCTACCCACATACCCTTGGGGCCAATACCCCCTCCCCCCACCCCCAGTAACTACAATTAAAACAATACACAGCCCCACAATAAACATTATTCTATTCATTAAATACATTACCCACCCCCTGTGCCCCCCCATAAATACATGATTTATCCTTTTACATACAGGTTCATACCCCAGCCCCACGTGAGTCCCCGGCGGGCCTGGCGGGTCACCTGACAGACCTACAGGGTACCAGCAACTTGTTTCATACAGGTTCTGGAGGCCTGTTGGTGGGTCCCGCCAAGCGCCATGGCCCCCAGGTGGTCTCCGCGGGATCACCGTGGGCCACAATTGGGTCCCCACGGTAGGCCCGCGGATGTCTGGGAGCCCCGGGTCAGACCCACAGGTGTCTGCGGGGCCTCGGGTTTTTCTCACGGGAGTCTGGGGACTCACGAGTGCTCACTACGGGTCCGCGGTGCCCTCACAGATGTGGGACTACCGGTTCTTCCCCGCAGGTGTCACCCGTGGACCACGCAGCCTGATACCCGTGAGATACCCGAGGATACCGCAGGTTGTCTCCAGAGGTCTCACGCAGAACCAAGGATAAAGGGGCCTGTATCTCGGGAAGCAGGGGGTCCCCGGACCTGAAACAAATGCGGTTCAGCTCCGGAGGGCCCCTGTACATGTACAATATGAATACAATTGTATTTAAAATAATTTTTAATGTGCCGATGTTTGCGCCGAGAGAGCAACGGATCTCTCTCTGCTGCAAACACATCTCGGCAGGGGACGGCTTCTCGGCAGCTTCTCGCCAGGCAGCCGTCTCGCTACCGGTTACTCGCCATTATATCAAATGGTGGTGGCGCATTCATTCGCCAGGGATTAGGCCCTTCTAGCATACAGCGAGTTTAACACACCAAAAACATGGCGAATTCAAAACCTGGCTAATGCATTTTTTCGCTGCTTAATGCATAGACCCCTATGTCTTGAATGAGCTACTGTACCTAGCATCCTTGAAAATGTGACTCAATGTCACATGTATGCACACTTGGAGAAGCTGCTCCAGGGTTCATATCTCTGTGGAAAATTTGAGCAGGTGGTATCTTTGGAGGCTCAGATTGTTCATCTGAAGACAACTTGCACAATTGAGGGACATTAGAAAACTGGAAATTGCTCACTGAGCAGGTACTGCCTAGGACTAGTGTTACAGAAGTTGGAGCTGTGGCAGAGCGGTCGCAGAGGAGCAGACACTGGTAGGCATCTGGGTAGCAGGCAAAAGAGTGGAAGGCAGGACAGTTCTAAGCTGGCCCATCCCAATTGATTTGCCTTATTGAGTGAATATATTTTGGGTCAGGGCAGGAATGGCAAATCTGTGCAGCTATGGGAATAGTTCCTTCACCACGTAGGAGGTTCAAGATATCTAGAGACCTAGGCAGTTTGTGATGGGGACCCAGTCATTTGGAGGGTACAGATTGCAATACTGTATGTTGCAATTAATGTATGAGTAGTTGCATTATTTGTTGTCTGCTGGATGCTCGGGTTGGGCATATTGCGGATCGGGTATAGAGACTGTTTGGAGGGGCAGTGAATGACCCGGCAGTCTTCATACATGTTGACACAAATTAAAAATTTAGAGGAAGATGAGTGTCCTAAAAAAATTATCTCAGAGACCCATGCAACAAACTTAAGGCAAGGACCTCCAATGTACTATTTTTAGAAATACTACCAGTGCCATGAACTACACAAGGGAGGTCGATGGTGCTTACAGAGTTAAATGCATGACTAAGGCTGCGGTCCCAGTCAGCACTGTAGCACGCGTGCCCGGCAGGGGGGCAGCGCGTGCACAGCGCTTCACTGCGATCTGAGGTCTGCGTGAAGAGATTGTGATGGGGGGGAAGGAGGCGTGGCGGGGTTTTTTCGGGAGCGTGGCCATGACCTCACGCGACTGTTTTGCCCTCCGTCCCAAGTTGTATACACAATTTGGATGTCTTTAAAAAAATGGTCGTACAGCGCAGCTGCCAAATGCGTATGAAGGTGCATACTGGGCCCAGCCCCATTAAGGGGCGGTACTTGTACGCGCAGCGCACGCCGAGTCGTGCGCTGTAGAACACACTGGGGCCGCAGCCCAAGACATTTGTGTAAAAAGGAGGGATTTGGGTTCTTGGAGAACTACAGGGGATATTCTAGCCTTTTGGAATTAACAGAACCACTGTACTAGATTTCCAGCAAGTTTGCAAAAACTCTGTGCCTTTCTGATCATACTGCTCGGATTTGCAGAGCTGGAATGAAACTTCTGCATGGTTTGGACATGTGTGAAGGCCTTAGAGAATGCGAAAACCTGCAAATCCCAGTGGAAAGTGCTCATTCCACATGGATTTGTTTTTCTCGCAGCTACTAGAAAATCCCCATAGTTATCCTTCTTTAAAAGGGGGCAATATTTACAGGAGGGATGGATTGCACCTCAATGAAAAGGGATCTTCTGTGCTAGGAGAGAGGAGGATTTTAAGGTTGGAGAAGATTTAAAACTACAGTAGGAAGGAGGGGGAGGGACAATCAAGAAGTTATTGTGCAGATAGAATTGATAGGAAAATGGCTATGGGCCATGGGGCGAATGGAAGAAATGGAAAAGCCCAGCAAGTAGGGCGGCACCCAAATTAAATACAGAATTATAGAAAACCTATCAAGACTAAACTACATGGGAAGAGATAGATGGGAGCAGTTCAGATAACAGATAGTATAACATCCAGAACAATAGCACAGACTTGCAACACACTTATGTGCATGCTTGTTAATGCAAGAAGACTAGCAGATAAAGTGAGGGAGCTTGAAATAATGGACAAATAATAGCAATATGATTTGATATTTGGCATTTTTGAAACATTAACTCATGAGTGGGCAGTTACTGTAATTCAGGGGGCTATTCCCTTTTTGGGAGGATTCTGACAAATAAAAGATGTGGTGCAGTATAGTATGTTTATATGTAGAATTAGATTTTAAAGCTTTTATAAGGGAATGTATATGAAGGGTCTGGTTAAAATATAGTGACCATGTGGATCGAAATGTACTGTACTACTGGTAAAAGTACCAAATACCGTATATATTTTTTTAGGGATCCATTATAATCCACCAAATATTATTGAGACTGAGGAAGCAAAACTAGAAATGTAATTAATTATAGATAAATTAAATGATCTGGGCATTGGATAAAGGAATTAGGTTTTGGGTGTGCTAAAGTACAAATGATCAAGTAACCAACTAGGAATGGGGTATTACTGGGATTAGTAATATCAAACAATATACGGGAACATTTGGGAAACAGTGGTCATAACATGGTCTTATGTGAAATTATTTATCAACAACAAGAAGACCAACGTATCCTTAATTTGAGAGACAGATTTTAGTCAGCTAAAATAGATTATGCAAGGAATACATTGTGATGAAGTTCTTTTATGAAAAAATACAGAATATAAATGGGCAATGTTTATTAACATTGTGACCTGAACAGACTTAGCATTGTAAACCCGTGCATATTAAATGGAAAATAAACAAATTCAAACCAATGTGGCTAAATAAACAGGTAGGGAAAACCATTAAAAGCAAGAGGCAGTCATTTCGATTGTTGAAGTCAGATGGAACAAAGGCATCATTTCAGAATAATATGGAATATAACAAAAGTGGCAAAAGGGTGATCAGATTAGCAACGGTTTAAAATGAAAAAAGGAGTGCATTGAAAAGTAAGATACAGCCTAAAGAGTTATTTAAGTACATTAATAGCAAAATGATTAGAAAATGGAATACAGAACCCTTTCAGTGTAACATGGGCAAGCAAATTATTGTTGATAAAGGGAAGCCAAAGGTATTAAACATATTCTTTGTCTTTGCATATACCATGAAGGAGTAAAAAAAAAATACAACAAGAAGTCACCACCTTAAATACCATTTGGCTAACACAGGAAGAAATGCAAAGGCAGCTTGGGTAAGATAAATAAAGCACCTAGCCCTATTGCATATACCCAAGAGTTCTCAAGGAGCTCAGAGTTCAGTCATAGCCAGACCTTTATAAGTAATATAGGATTCCATTTATACAAGATCAGTACCAGTAGATTGGAATAAAGCAGACGTGGTGCCTTTGAGTGTTGGTGGTGGCGCTGGACGATGTGCAAGATCGCAACCATGGAATTACAGACCTGAAAGACTGACATCAATTATGTGGACAGTATAAGGGATAATATTCAGAAATACATTTTGAATAACAAAATAATTTGTACAGTAATAGCAACAATTTTTGAAGGATAGTAAGCAATGCCTTAAATCAAGAAACTTCTCGAGAACGGAAGTTAAATTTCCAGAGGTGCACGATCAGTCATGGAAGACTATCCAGGAGCATACGGAAGAACAACGGCATTCAGATAGACTTATTTGTCTAGTGGTTTATTGATGGAGCAATCTGTCTGTTCTATATATGGATTTTTGTCAAGAGAAAGGTCAATATATAACACCGAAATGTTGATCTTTCAATAAACCACTTGAGTAAGAGTTCTTTATGAGGGATAGGTCATGCCAAACAAACCTTATTAGTTTTCCTGAGGACAAAAGTAGGAATTTTGACCAAGGCAATAAATGTGGTGTACTTTTATTTCGGTGCCACATATACAGTTGGTATTCAAGCTAAAGGGAATTGATTTGGGTGAAAATATTTGCACCTAGATTGAAAAATGCATTAATGTTAGGCATCAGATAGTAAATTGATCTTTTTTGACTTTTTTTTAGATAGGGCTAAAGTTGTAAATGAAGAGCCGCTAGGTTCAGCACCAGAGCCACTGCTTTTCAACTTGTTTAATAATAACTTTGAAGTTGGCATAGAGAGCAAAGTCTCAATCTTTGCTGACTGCCCTGAATTATGCAAGCTTGTAAAATCTGAGCAAGATATAATTTTTCTTCAGAAAGACTTGGATAAACTGGAAGCTTGGGCAGGTAAATGGCAGATGCAGTTTATTGCAGGTATATATAGAGTTGAGTAGAGCGACTGTTTCCTACAAACTAAATGGGATACAACTAGATAAATGGAGAAGGATTTCAACTTGTTTGCGTTAGAAAAGAGGCATCTAAAAGAGCGTACTATTTACGAATATATCTAAGGTCAATACAAGAAACTTTCAAGGGAACTTTTCCTCCCATTCCAAGGACAGGAAAAATGTATTTATTTATTTATAAAATGTTTTACCAGGATACATTGAGAGTTACCTCTCGTTTTCAAGTACAGCACCGACAATGTTTATTGAAGTAAAAACCGCACGGCTGGATGCATGGCGGCAGCGTGGAGACGCGTTGGGAAGCGGCTCGTTCGCGTGACGTCGGTGACGTCACAGTGACGTGCGCGCCCGGCTTCCCCGGCTTCCCCGGCTTCCCCGGCTTCCCCGACTCCCCTGAAGGTTTGAAGTGAGGTAAGCGGGGGAGCGGGGATGCAGAGGGGCACAGCAGGAGCAGCTAGGGGGTCGGGAAGGTGTTTAAATTGCGCGCGGATTGGAGGGGGGGGGAACGGAGGGGACGCGGCTGTATGCGGCTGGCGCGCTGACTATTCTCAGCACCAGCCGGAGTAAGTTCCGGTCAACCGGCGGCTTTTACTTCAATAAACATTGTCGGTACTGTATGTCCTGGGTATAGAGTTAAGGTGACAAATAATACATGGTTACAAATACATAGTTACATAAGTGAACAGGGTATACATTATATACAAGACATTGCAGGCACAGTTAGTGATAATATATATTATAGGCGTATGTAACAGTTACAGAGCAAATTAAAATGTGAGACAGCTTTAGTTTTGAAAAAACTTAGACTGGTGGTGGCTGTGAGAGTCTCCGGTAGATTGTTCCAGTTTTGGGGTGGACGGTAAGAGAAGGAGGAGCGCCTGGATACTTTGCTGAACCTTGGGACCATGAACAGTCTTTTGGAGTTCGATCTCAGATGATAATTGCTGCATGTGGTAGTGGTGAGGAGCTTGTTCAGATAGACGGGTAGCCTGCCCAGAAAGTATTTGAAGGTAAGAAAGGAAAGATGAACTTTGCGCCTAGACTCAAGTGATGACCAATATAGTTCTTTGAGCATTTCGCAGTGATGTGTGTTGTAGTTGCATTGGAGAACATAACGGCATATTGAATTGTAGAGGATATCAAGTTTGCTCAGGTGGGTTTGGGGTGCCGAGCCGTATACTATGTCCCCATAGTCGATAATTGGCATTAGCATCTGCTGTGCAATACGCTTTCTGACCAGCAGACTTAGGGAGGATTTGTTCCTGTAAAGTACACCTAGTTTGGCATAGGTTTTGGATGTCAGGGTATCAATGTACATCCGAAATGTTAAATGGGAATCAAACCAAATGCCCAAGTATTTAAAACTAGTTACAGGAGTTAGTGTGGTATTAGCGTTGGTTCTGATCTGGAGCTCAGTCATTGGAAGCTTTGATCCCAAATACCATTGTTACAGTCTTGTCAGTGTTTAAAAACAGTGTGTTTTGGGAAATCCAATTTTCAAGTCTCAAAAAGTCAGATTGAAGTATGTGTTAAAGGTCGGAGAGGCTGGGGCTGTGTGCATATAAGATTGTGTCATCTGCATACATGTGTATTGAAGCTCCCTTACAAGCTGTAGGAAGATCATTGATGAACACTGAGAAGAGTAGGGGCACAAGAACAGAGCCTTGTGGGATACCACAGGTGATATCTAATGGGTTGGAGTTAGAGCCTGAGATAGACACATGTTGGTATCTAACTGCAAGGTAGGAATGAAACCAGTTTAAAGCATGCTTCTCTATTCCAGAGCACTGGAGTTTTTTAAGCAATATAACATGACCAACAGTATCAAAAGCCTTTGCAAAATCTACGAATATCACAGCTGTAAGTTGTCCCAGTTCCATTCCACACTGGATTTCATTGCAAACTTTAAGCAAGGTAGTTACCGTGGAGTGTTTGGGGCAAAAGCCAGATTGGAATTGGCTAGGGAAATTTGTCTTGAAACAGTAATCGCTTAATTGGGAGAGAACACATTTTTCCATGACTTTGGATAGTATTGGGAGAAGAGAGATTGGCCTGTAGTTTGAGACAGTGACAGTTTTCCAGGTCTTAGGGATATGGCCTGCAGATAGAATACAGTTGATTATGGAAGCACTTGGTTTGACAATGGATAGGGCACCAAGTCTTAGGAACTTAGATTGCAGTAAGTCAGGTCCACATTGGCTGCTTAGTTTTAATTTGAGGAGCGTTTGTGTAATATCCTCTGCAGATACTGGGACAAATTGAAAATTGTGAGCAGTGTTGGGACACAGGGTCACCCGTTGAGACTGGAGGATAAGAGATTTCACTAGCAGCAAAGGAAAGGGTTCTGTACGGGCAGTCAAACTGTGGTATTTACTACCCATGGAGACTTTGATGGCAGATGCAGTAGATATCTTTAATGAACGGTATACAGGGATATGCCAAGAAGGTTAAACATAGGATGTTTATTCGGGGACAAATTTGATTAACATTACTGGGGTCAGGAAGGAATTTTATTTTCCCTATGTGGGACAACGGGGCCTATATAGTATCATGGCTTTTAACATTTGTGTTCTGTAAAAAATGTTAGTATTAAAAAGTAATACAAGTAATACAAGAAAATGTGTGGCATTTGGGTGAAGACTTCATACATACAGTTATAGCAAGCCTTACTATGTCCGGCACGCTCGTGGATACCTGGCACCGGAGGAATATCACTGTGGGGTGTCCCAATCGCAAGCATGGACCCACTACACTGGCTCTGCACTGGCTCGGGCACTGGCCCCAGAGCCGCAGCTTTTTCAACCTTAGCTCCGGAGACAGTGAGTGAGGTTGCACACCTGTTTGAAGCATAATAAGTTTGAAAATATTTTGGATACATCCTTCACATTAAAAACTTAAAATCAAAACAGAGTACGTATATTTTTAATTTAGAACTAGTATTAGTATATATCAATTATTCATATAATATTATTTGTAATAGCCCAGATGTTAAAATAAGACATTTAGTTAACCCATACACTGAAAAATCCCTTAAGCATCAAAATGCTTTGATAAATATTGTAGCCACTTCTTTCTGCACTAACATTAGTAAGAGGCTTTTTACGGTTTACACCATTTTGAACCTTGTGGATGATTTGATGCACTTCCACCTCTCTCTTTTTTTTTTCACGAACTGAAACATTCTTGTACTATCTACATCTGTGCACCAAGCCCAGTCCATTTCTGTGTGCCAAAACAAAAAAAAATATTTTTTAGCGCTGATCGAGAAATTTGAGGTCAGTACATATTTGTACAAAAGCACAACTGAAATGGAGTTTGAATGCATCCAATTTTGTGCAAAAAATGTATTTTCCCCTGTAAAAGACAAATGTTTCAATGGGACTTACTTGTATACTTACCTGGACTTACTTGTATACTTAACTGTAGATCAGTATAACCAGGGCTCAACAAATGATGAAATATGCAACTCACCAGACAAAAAAGGGACTCGCCAACCTGCCCCCAATTTTTTTTTAATCGCACAGTACAACTGAGCATGCACTCCCTCTCTCACTTCCCTCCTTCTCTGCTTCCTCTCTCACCCTCTCCTCCTCTCGCCCCACTCATTCTCTTCCTCTCACTTACCTGGCTTCAGTGGAGCAGGGCAGCAGAGGAGGAAGATGGCGGCTGGCAGCAGAAGAGTTGTGTGGAGAAACTTGTGGGGAGCGCAGGTATCACCATAAACATGTAAGGGAAAGAATATCAAAATAGTGCAATATGTCTAAATGAATACAGCAATCTGAGCAGGAATCATGAATGGGAACTCACATTATCCCAGTGGTATTACAGCCTGTATTTGGCAATAGATGTGGTGGGTAGATTCAGCAATGTGCAGGGGGGTCTTGCTTGTACACACTCCCAGATGATAGCAGGACGAACCCTCAATGGAAATGGAAATAAAGACAATTCTAGTGCAACACTTTATGTTCACTATGGATATATTGAAAAGGCAATAAGTATTGCACTTACATGATCAACATGTGCTTAGACACATAACAATTGATGCGCAGCATAGGTGTACTCCATCCACCCCCCTCCCGAGGTCGCGTCGCGTCACTTCCGCTGACAGAGTTGGACAGAGGACCACGAGAGTTGCACAGGAGGAAGACAGCTGATGGTAGGAGAAGAGGACTGAGGACCACCATGTCAATGGAGCAGGGCAGCAGAGACGTTAGACAGTGGGTTGTGGCAGGAGGAGCATTGACACAATGTGAGCAGCACAGGAGAATGGCCAGGGAGGAGGGCGCCCCAGCGGTTCGACCCGAAGTCTTTACTGACTTCCGGTGCCTGCTGCTGCTACAACGCAGCTCCTCCTCGGCCATGTTCCTGTGCTGCTCACATGGTGTCAATGCTCTTCTTCTGCTGCTGCCGCCCACCTGCTGTCTAATGTCTCTGCTGCCCTGTTGTGCTGACATGGTGGTCCTCGGTCCTCTTCTCCCACTGCCTTCTACTGTGCCACTCACGTGGTCTCAGTCCTCCTGTTCTATCGCCGGCTGCCCTACTCGCCAGCTGCTAAAATCCACTCACCACGGTTGAGCAGGCGAGTGTTTTTCTCGAGCCCAGAGTATAACTATAAATATATGAGTATGTTAGCTGATTAAATTTAACAAAGGTTAACTCGATGGACATATGACTCTTTTCAACGTCATCTACTATGTTACTAAAATGTTTTCAATCTGCAATCCATTAACCAATGGTGGTCCTCAAAGACTTTAGTGGTGGTCCATAAAGCATTTTCAATTTATTTCAAGCAGGTCTCTTCTGTAGTCTGTGTATTTCTATCACTACTAAAGGCTGATATTTAGGTATAAAAGGAATAATAATAGGAATATAGTTGTCGTCCAAATAATGATTTATATTGAAGTGTTTTGAGATGTTGAAAAGTTTAAGAACTACTCATCTACCTAATTCTGTCAAAGTCTTTTGAAAGTCAAGATTTCTTTGAAAGTCAAGATGTCTGCAGTGTCTCTCTTCAAACACCTTTAAATGTTTGTGATGTTTATCATTTTGTTTGTGTTTAGCATTACATCTAGAGAGATATCCGTTTGTTGAAATAGCAGTGCAGTGTTGATAACGTTGGGCTTGCTTGACCTTGTGATTTAAATAGGGCAAATATTAATTTGAAGGCCCATTTAAGGGATTGGCGCTTGAGAAGGAGGAGGTGGGGGGAGGTGATTTGACCTGTCATGGATAGATGGGGAACATCTTAAAGGAAAGGGGATTTCTAAGCAGAAGAGTGTGGAGTTTAGGGGGCTGCCTATGGTGTGTCTGCTATGGAAGCCATGTCATGCTTGAAAATGAAATTATATAGCACAATGCATCTTTCCTTGAAGAATATTTGAAATAACTAAATTAAGATATTATTACTTTTTAAATAAAACTGAGTTTGTATTAATCTTCTTAGGTGGAAATATAATGCAATTTTCTCCTTTCTTTGCCAATCAACTTGTACACATGGGTAAGGCGGCTCTGATCCCATAAGGATTTTAAGCTTCTCATAACTGAGCATTCATAAATAAGGAAATATGTGGTTTCAGCTAAACAGCAGTGATGCAGAAGCAAGGTTGACACCGACAAAAAAAATATGCCACGGAAAAAAATATGACTGTATGAAAATATGTTGTAGTAAGTTCCACATGCTGTATCGTGCCGCATCAGGTCCTGTCAGGTCTCGGCATTGTACTGCAATAGGTCCTGTCAGTTTACAGCTTGTAGCAGTGTGTTTCAATACATTAGGTGAACCAAGGTGGCATGTGTAAGCGAACACAGCAAGACATTTTCTTCCTAGGCCGCCAAAGCATCTAAATGTGTTGTAATCTCCATATGTCCCATTTACCAATGCATTTTAACCCATTTGTGGCTGAAAGAGCTTGAACTGAGTTTGAACTGAACGTCCCTTTCAGAAGTGTCAATAAGAATATATCATGATTAATTGAAAAATATGCTCTGGAGGTTATCGTTGGGTTATGGCGGGGTCATAAACTGGAAGGCAGGAGGGAGACAGCAAGACTTGGGGTTGTTCATTAGAGTGCAATAGTACTAATTAGGTACTACCGCACAAAAACTTCCACTGACTTGAATTGGAATTTTAGTGCTATAGTGCCTGATTGGCACTATCATAATTTAATTAATAATTCGCTATATATAATGGTTGGTTACACATTAATAGTGGTTTCCACCTAAATGGAACATAGAAGCTAAAGAATTCAGAATGGGGCGGGTGAATTCTGTTTCTGCAAAAAAGAGGTGAAAACTTCTACTAATTTGTTTATTTATTTTTTCAATTGCCTCTGGTTATTTGCCAATTTCCGGAGTTAGGCTCAGGTATTTCTGGTGATTTCTTTGTAAAATTAGGGGGGAAATTAGCACAGGAATTAGGCCATTTTCTCGCCAATTGAAGGCAATTTGAGTTAGTCAGTGACAGCGTCAGCATATTTAATATGAAGTTAAACTAAATTGATGTCACGTTAATAGTGACGCAGTATCCAGTAAAACAAATAACATAACCTTAATCCAATTTTATTCCTGTAAAAAGCTGAGCCTTATTTATTCCGTAAGTGTTTTTAGTTTAAATGATATAAATTTAGCAAATTAATAGGCATACCGTACTCACTAAAGTTCATTCATGTTAATGCTGGGAAATAATGAAACATTATTTAGGTCCTACCTAAACCTGGCGTCAAATATGATTTACAAGAAAAAGGATACCTTGAATAGATGATAAAAGTTTACTATATAAACTTTATCAACTGGTTAATATATTAAGTACAGTATTGCTATCTGGAGACAAGTCCTACAAACGGGTAATATACATTAAATACTCACCTACGCCGCCCCAATGCATACCAATGAGACTAACAAGGCATTGCATGGCAAGTCTTTACTAACCGCAATAGCAAACAAGGACCTTAATTCCCTTTCCTCTGGGGCCCTAACTAGACACCACCATGCACCTACCCTTCACGTGCACCTCCCTGATGAAGAGGCCTTGTGTTGGCTTCAACACATTGGACTTTTTCAATATGTATTAAATGCATTTTTGGCTTCTACTCCTAATGCTGTGTCTCCTTCCCTGGACCTTGGATTTTTGGTAAAGTATTTTATTTACATGTGTTTAACACGTGTGTGTGTGTGTGTGTATACATAGAGAAAAGAAAGTGCACACCCCATAGCGTAAAAAATATAACATTTAATGGGGTGGGGGGGGAGGGGGGGATGAAACAAGCTCACTCACAAGTATAGGAATAAAAACAGCAATTGTGAATATATATCACCGGCAGCAATATCGAACCAATGTCGGAATCCCCGTGTATAATCTTGCATCGTGAGGGTAAACAAGCGAGCAGCTGGGCACTTTAAACACTTCAGACGGCACACACAAACAAAAAGTCCTGCTGTAAGCAAATGTTAATTTCGCGGCCTCCAACAATGCTCTGAGCACGATCCGACCTGATCGCGCTCTTGCGTGAAGACAGTGTCGTAGTCCTGTAGTCCTAATGCCTTTCATCACACTAGGGCAACTTCTTCAGAGGAATATTCAGACAGATCAAGGGCGGTGTTTATATACCCTATTTGTTGCCTGGCAACCTGTTGCCAAACAAATTAGTCCCAATAGACTCCTAGTACCGCAGGATGATAGAATATGGTTGATACAGATTGAACTATAACTCTAAAGAGACCTGTAAACACCGGCTCAATACTTTAAGTAAACATATTTTCAACAAATTGCAGACCACATGTAAACATATTGAAACATTATGTGATATAACATCAGGTCTATACATTTATTAACGAATATGACTGAACACATACGTCTAGAATCAGAGCGGGCAATCTCTCCCCTTTTTGGTATACCTTTTGGATGTGGTCCATCCTCTTGAAAGCAGCCTTATCCCCTCTACCTGAAGCGTTCTCTGTATCATCAAGGAAACACTTATTGGACATTTGAAAGGACTTGTTCATCTCTGTTTTTTTGTTGTTTATTGGTTTTATTTAGTGTCACATCACATCTTTTTATAGATCCAATCCTAATTTATCCACATCACATTTTTACAAAGACTCTAGCACCTTTAGAGATTTCATATTTGAGCACAATATCACTTTCTTTTTAATTATTACAAGTTTGTATACACTAATTATTGGCACTACTATATACTGTATCTTTTGTTTTATATATATATATCTATATATAAAAAAACATACAATACCATTTGAAGCAACAGATCTGGAGACAGCACTCTGGTAAGTTTGATCACAAGTTCTTTGTATTGAAAAAGAGACTCATAAACCGACGTTTCGGTCCCCCAATGGGACCTTTCTGAAAGTGGTGGACCTAGTCTGGACTGCAAATGATTGACTAACAAGTCACATGATTGGTGGCTTGTTTCTGCTTAATTATACTATACAAGACAAGTCCAATATATTAATAATTACATTTGATTACATTACAAATTACATTGTAAATTAACTAATTATTTACATTTGTCTTTCTCTTCCTGACTCTCTGCCCCTTTCTTTGCCTACGTGCCAGCCTCTGCGCATACTCTCACCCTCTCCTCCCCGGCCAACGACAATGACACCAAATGGTGGCAGGGTAAGGGAGGGATAGCTTTATAGCAATAGGAAAATATTGAGCAATACGATCCAAGGGGGAAATGAAAACCAGCTTTTGCCCTGTTTCCGGTTTGGGCACACGGTTCCGAGCCACAGGATACATTTTGCCCAGATAGCTAAAGATAACTGGGGATTCGGATTTCAACAATCCGGATGTGCTTTTCTCTGCAAATAGCTTCTGTAAAGGGCTAGTTTAAGAATGTATACTTTCTTAACCCATAATGCATCGCTGTCCCATAGGCACTGAATAGGTTTAGGAAAGAGTGCTGGTGTAATGCTAAAGTTGAGGTAGTAAATCTGAGTTATACAGGTTTATTTCTTCCCAATTGTGGCCTGTTAAAAAAAATATCTGCAAGTATTTTACAACAATATTTCTCTGAAAGTAGAAAATTACTGAATGATTTTCCAGATGAAAAAATACTTTTGCAGGCAGTGATAAAATAAAAATATATTGTTTACATAGACAGTACTTTAAAGGGAATATAACTAGTTGTTGAAGTGTGATAGAAATTATACAAAGTACAGTACCACTAGAATTTCACTTGCAAAGCTATATCTTTATTTGGTGATGTTTAAGGAAATAGATTGTATTTAATAAATGCTATTTGCTTCCTTTTAATAGCATTAGTATAGCATGGATCCTTTTACATGTAAATCACACATAGAAATTTGACCTACAGTAATGCAACATGGTGGGATCTGTTAAAATTATTTATAGGACCACTACTTTTCATAGTGGCCCTCCCATCATTGAAAAAAAAAAAAACAATGAATATTTTTTAAATTGATTTGATGAGTTAGTTTTCTTAAAGTGTATTAAACATTTAAATCCAAAACAAAATGTTTCTCTTGCCATACATGTGATGCCAAATCTTCTTCTGCTTGTATTTAGGAATCTATGGGACCACTTCTCTCAGATGAACTCAGCTTTCCAGGGAGAATTCAAAGCTTTATGGAGTCAGGAATACAGGAGCAGGTCTGCTGTCTAGGACAGGATTGCTTTTGCTGTTTCAGCATTTAGATCGCTTATTAATCGCATCCTTTAATGACATGCCCATCCCATCTTTGAATTCCTCACTACTTGTCTATCACAACTTCTGCTTGGCAGTTTTGTTGACTTTTCTAAAATCCCTGGGCTCGCTTAGTGAAATGGAGACAGCAGCACTTTTAAGGACTCTTTTTTTTTTACCCTGCTTTGTCATGGCAATTAACAATAACCAAGTAGCGTAGGAAGGCTGAGAAAGCAGAATTCAACAGCAAAAGTAAGTAATAGCTTAAAAATATTCATCTTGCCTGATGTTTAAGACTGTTTGATTTAGACTCGATAGTTGATGATTCAAGCCCTTCATTCTGGAACATCTTATATAACAAAAATGGCTCATGAGAGTAGATTGCACTTCCTGGAACATTGGAAGCTATCCTCAAGCAGCTGATTGTTTGTGCATTTACAATCCAACACTTAAAGAAATAAAACAGTCCAATGAACAGCTTCTTTGAAATGCCATAGCAACGGCATCAATCATGTCCCCCAATTAATGTCCCTTGGATAGGAATTTATTTGAGACCATTTTGAAATTCCGTATAGTGATCACCGTTCTAGTCTATGGTTTTAACTTACAGGATCAGAAGAAACGCAATACCTGTGTTAACTATGGAAAAATAGGGTCTAAGAGCTTGTCCTATAGGAAGCATTCGTCTGTATGTACTAGGCATGATTCCAATATTTGGTGTCTATGTCTGAGCTGTCAGGGACAGAGTGGAAATCTATGATGATGGCCTACTGTACTGAGTCACATTGGGTAACCCTAGAAACGGTTGAGAAGATTGTCCTTCATACTTGGGTGGTCTGCAGACATCCAGGATAAGAGGGGGAATTGGATAGGGTTGGATCTGGGTTGGATAGGGAGGAGTAGCTCAGTGAGACACTGACTCTTTAAACAAGTACACTGAGTTTGAACCTGGTTCAATTCCCAGTGTCCGCTCTTTTGTACCTTTGGCCAGCGCTGGGCAAACTTTTTCAGCTGCAGCCCCCGTCCTGAGAGCCGCAGCATTCGCGCCCCCCCTCCCACGAAGGCACGGCTTCAAATGACATTGCGGGTCACGGGTCATTTGATGCGCGTTGCCATAGTGACACATGACCCAGCGGCGTCATTTGATGCCGCGTTGCCATGGCGATGCGTCGCCGGAGACCTGGCTGCCAGTAGGTAAGTGAGGTTACAGAGGCCTCCCGCCTCCCCCGGCATTAAATTAAATGCCCGGGGGAAGAGCGCGGGGCCTCTGTAACAACCCACGCCCCCCCTGCAAATTCTCCCGCCCCCCCAGTTTGCACACCGCTGCCTTAGGCAAGTCACTTTATCTACCTGTGGGTCAGGCACCAAAAACATAGATTTCAAGCTCATTTAACTATGTCTGTAAAATTCCTCTGTGCTGGTTACCATGCACTATACTGTTATTGTGAGGAGCTTTGAGTGCCATTGGATGAAAAGTGCTATATTAAATAAAGTTATTAATAAAGGACATCACTAAGATGGCAAAAGATGATCATTATGGGAGACTTCAATCTGCCAGATGTGGACTGGCATGTGTCTTTTGCAGATTCAACCACAAGCATGGATATCCTGAATTAAGTGCAAGGGGTATTTCTCAAGCAATTGGTGAGAGAGACAACTCGCAATAAATTAATCCTGGTCTAAATACTTACCAATGGGGACTGAGTATCAGATGTACTTGTGGTTGACAGTGTGGTTTAATACAGAAGCTGAGTCAAAAGTTTTAGAACTTTAAGCAGATTCAGAGGAGAATAATAGAGAACTATATCAGGCTAGGCAGAAGAAGGCCAAGCAAATAATCAGATGTACATAGGCTGAAGCAGAAGGGAAATAGTCCAATCATCAAAGAAGGTGGACAATACCTTTTTTAGTTATGTAACTGAAAAAAACAAAAACAAAAGGACAAGACAGAAGGCAATAGTCTTGTTGAGGGAGAAAAAGGTATAGCAGAACTGAAAATGGACAGGTCAACGGGGAAGATAGGATACATCCGAAGTATAATAAAAGAGCTTAGGGGTGTGCTGGCAACACCATTAACAGATCTATTTAAATAGTCGCTATTAACAGGAGAAGTTCCAGATTACTGGAAAAGAGAAAGCGTAGTCCCACTTCACAAATGTGGAAGTAAGGAAGAATCAGGTAACTACAGGGCAGGGCAGTGAGCCTAATGTCACTAGTTTGGAAGTTATTGGAAACATTGCTGAAAGAGAATTGTTGACCATCTAAAGTCCAACAACCTACAAGATCTCAGGCATATTGGGTTTAATCAGGGGAGATCATTTCAAATAAATCTAGCTTAATTTTTTGACTGGGTGACTATGGTACTAGATCAGGGTGGAGCAGTAGATGTAACTTACCTAGATTTTAGTAAGGTGTTTGACACTGTCCCACATAGAAGACTGATAAGCAAGTTGCAATGCTTAGGATTGGACTCTAAGGTGGTGGAATGGATAAGACATTGTTTGAAGGATAGGTGACAGAGAGTTGTGTTAAAGGGAGTACCGGTATATTCAGAGGAGGGGAAGGTAGCCAGTGGAGTAGCTCAGGGATCTGTACTGAGGCTGGTGCTCTTTAATATCTGTATTAGTCTGGTGCTCTTTAATATCTTTATTAGTGACATTGCAAATGGTTTGGAGGGGAAATTATGCCTTTTTGCTGAGGACACAAAGATATACAACAGGGTTGACAGTCCAGAGGGATAAACAAAATGGTTAATGATTTAAGTAGATTGAAGGATGCTCATGAGTTTGGCAACTACAATTTAATGCCAAAAGTGCAAAAAAATGCAATTGGGTCACAAGTCAAAGGCAGAATGGAGGATTAATAGCACTATAATGTCAACTACTATAGAAGAAAAAGGAAATCATTACTAAAGCAGTCCTAAAAGTAAGCGAGCAATGTATCAAAGCTATGCGGGAAGCCAGTAGGATGTTAGATTGTATAGGCAGAGGTTCGACAAGCAAAAAGAGAGGGGTGTGAAGCCTCCAATAGATTATTGGAGAGACTTCAACTAGATTACTGTGTTCAATTCTGGAGACTATATTTACGGAAGGATGTAAATAAACTGGAGCAAAAAAAGGGCTACTAAGATGATCTACAGAGTTAGACTATCCAGAAAAGATTGCAGGGCCTTAATATGTCAGCTTTACAGATAGAAGGGAGCAGGGGTTATGATAGAAATTTTCAAATATATAAAGGGATCCAACAAAGTACACAAGGGAAGCATATTCCCCAGAGAGAGGAGTGCTAGAACAAGAGGACATTCTCTGAAGCTGGAGAGTGGCAGGCTCAGGGGAAATGTGAGGAAGTACTTCCTCATGTAAAGGGTAGTAGAGTCGTGGAATAGCCTCGCAACAGAGGTGGTAGCGGCTAATACAATAATTCAAGTCAAACATGCTTGGGATATTAATAAGGATATCATAAATAAGAAAGGACGCCAAAGAATCAAATTGTCTGAGGTTTTGCAGCAGATAGGAAAATGGGTAGACAAGGTGGGACAAGTGGTTCTTCACTGACCTATGTTTCAAAAGTAAAATTCGATGTAACTTGCCATTTACAGATGCAGCGGTCGTTATTCGAACATTTCACGCGTTGTATACCTCAGAATACATGTCATGGTGCGTGATTTCTTCCAACCGTACCGCCTTAAGACGCGTGTTGACTCGTTTTTATCAACTGGCTGTTGCGTAGCGAATCTGCTGTTACCAACTGCTAACTCCGTTTGGCTGTCTCACGGTGAATCTATCACTGCCGTCCTTCACTCCATAAGCCGATCGTGCACTTGCCGTTTGGCCTCGCGAGAAGAGGGGGGCGCTCTGCCCGAAAGCATCTGCTGATGATTAGGACGCCACCGGTGCCGAGCTGAGGAGAGAGAGCCTGGAGCTGTTACGCCACAGATGAGAGTGGATACTCTCTAATATATCCACTGCCTGCTACCACTTTCTGTCTGGTACGTGGGCCATTGAGCCTCAGCAGAGCAGTTGTCAGTGGGACTTGTCTTATAGGATTTTTACCTGTCCTAACAGTGTCATTCATTTGTGTCGTTTTATTAAATGTTTATTTTATCAGTTCACCTGTTGTTCACCTCAGCATCTTTACTCCGTTGAGTTTTGTCCATCATCATATGTCTTAGTTTGTTTTGTTTTGTTTTAACCCCACAGTATTACGCTATGTATTCTGTTTGTTTTTACTTCATGTAACGATTTCTTCACCGATTGGAGCAAATCATTGGATTCGTACTACCTGCCAGTCCTGGTTGTATATATCCTTTACTTTGGCATATATTTATATGTGTTGGGCGCCAGACATATAAACACTTCCTTCACCTACTTGTTTGTAAAAATATATTCCGTATTCTCTGACGTCGTTGCGTGAGAATACCCTGCTGCCAACTCGAGATGACTTCACCCCCGGGGGCTTTAACCCACTCTTAAAGCGCTGATGATCTGGGAAAACAAAATGGTGGACGAGCTCGGAGGAAAGCAGTAATTGAGTCAGACAGTGAAGCTTTGTCAAAAACTGTTCTCCTGTTTATTAAAGGGTTTACAGACAGTTTATATAGCAACATTGAGCATAGAAAAAAACACACATATGAGAACATACTTCCCCTTTTAATTCACAGTCTGTCTATCTCAGCAGAATGACAGTTAGACAGCATAGACAGTTTATGGTCTGGGAAGGGGCCTTAATACCGAACTTGGAGGCAGTTAAAGGAAATGTCAGTCTTTAGGACAGTATGTTGTGTAATGCATTCTTGTGTAACTCATGCTCAATATGGCTGGGAACAAGTTCCTGTTTCTACAGGGCAAAAAATAAGTCTGAACAAATACAGTTCAGCTAGTGATAAGTGGGTGAGAGGTCACCTCCTCACATCTGACTAGAAGGCACAATTACGTATGGCATATGGCATTTGGTTAGTTCCTGAGAATAAGTGTTAGTACAGAATGGTTATAGAAAAATGGTTATCTAGCAATCAAAATGGAGTCCCCCCTTATATGCACATTATCATTGTTCCTCTGACCTGGGGGGCAGAGTTATATCACAAGCAGCCGCCTATATTCTTGTATACCAAAGAATACTAGGCTATTTACATAGTACTCACTCTAGTGATTAGCACTCATATATTTCTGAGATTTAGCGCTACCTTACTCTGTTTTCTTTTTTTACAGTAGCACAGTACTGTACACATTACAATTCATTCATTTTTGCCACGGATGCGCGAAGAATTGCACCCAAAGAATTCGGGATCCATGAAATTCAAACAAATCAACCGCGGTAAATACAGGTGTGCCTGCCGCGTGGAATACAGCAGAGCACACGAAAACGGCTCCGTGAAATGTTCGAATAACGGCCGCTGCATCTGTAAGTGTTCACTATAGCCGAAGCAGCAAGTGCTAACCTTTTCATGCATTGTTTACTTCACTCCAATATAGCTTGGAATATTGACAAGTGTGTGAGCTATTGATACCAAGCCCATGGAAAGAATGACTGATAAACGTGCTCATGATATTGAGTTACTTCCACGTCCTTTCATGTTTTTCGGTGCCTCAAAAAATAAATGCATCTGCTGTTCAACCAATAGTGAAATTCTACTCCACTGATGAGGTAATTCCTTCCATTTGCTTAATGCTAGCTGGCATGTTCGGCACAAAACCCTAAGTGCTGTATGCTTTCAATTTTCTGAAATTTTGCGAAACTTTAACCTTGGATAAATTGCAGTGAAAAGCGTCCCGTGTTACTCTGTGCAGAATGTCCGGTAAGCATCAGACTCAGCAGTTTGACAAGTTGCTTGCTAAAGTTCTCTCTGTGTTAAAACTGAACAGAGAGGGGGCGAAAGTGCCCTTTTTTGAGCCTACACTGCACAAAGTATACTGTGGCTATCTAGAACATTTCCATTAAAATACCATGTGGTGGCCTAGAATCCCCAAATATCACCGATTTCAGTCCTTGCGGGTTGACATCTCATGTGAACAGTTTTCTTTTATATGTGTGTGCTTAGTTTGAAGATAAAGTAGATGTTATTGTTTTTCCAATACTCTTCACTGATTGCATTTTTGCTGGCTAAGACAGCAGCTGCGATGCACTTACAGAGGACACCAAGCTTAGTGTCTATGCTCACCCCCCTCTCTCACCCCCCCCCTCAGGTTTTCTCGCAAGAACAAATCTGCTGGTTTATTTTGAGACAGTATGAAAGCGCTGCAAACAATTGTGCTTAGAGTGCTTTGCAATGATTTTTTTTTTTATTTAGGATTCAAAGCAAACATCTCCCAAACTAAGGTTATGTTGAAAACCTGTTCTTTTCCACTCAAGGCTGGAAGCAATGCAATAAATATATAAAACTCCTCCGTTAAAGGCATACTCACTCTTAAATGCTATGATAATAATAAAACAGTTGTATAGAGCATTCTGAGCATTATACAGTAATTCAATAACATTTTATAGCTAATTGTCTGTGCTTCATAATATTAAAGGCAATATTTACTAAAAGTGCTACTGCATAAGGCTGTGGCGCCGCTGGCGCTGACCGCGCTCAGGTTTGAGAGCGGTGAAGTCACCAGCTCTCCAAGCATGAGCACTGAGTGTCCTGGCTATTTCGCAAGTGCGCGCGCGGGGGGTGAGGGGGCACTGCGGGCAAATTGAGCGTGCTTCAAAGTTACATTTTTTTGTTTACTCAAGCGCCAAGCTTGAGTGAGCGTGCACGCACCACGTAAGCGAGGACTTGCAGATATACATTTATGTAATTAAAATCCGCAAGCACGGCGCGGTCAGCGGGGCCATAGCCTTATACACCATGCTGGAAGACACCTTATGGCTCATTCAATTGAATAAGCCATGAAAGACAATATTTACTTATTTACTAAGTGGAATTACTCCATACTCTAACATGGTGGTAGACACCTTCAGCTCATTCATTGGAATAAGGAAAAACGAAAAAATGCCGAGCACTGCAATCAAGGCAAAAGGAGTGCCTGTAGAAAGCGTTAGGTGGGATTATGATCTAATTTGATGTAAAACAAACATCTGGTAATTGTCTCAATGCCTCAAGATGGTAAAAATCAGTGTCAAGAACAACCACAGCTCCTCTCTTATTTGCGTTCTTAATAGTAATTAATTTGTTCCGCTTGAGAAAAAAAATGCTTTTTGTTCCCCTAAATTGAGGTTTGCTACGTTTGTTTACGGTCTGAGTTTCAAAGCCTCTGTGTAAGCGATAGAGGTCTCTCTCTACTGCTTTTTGAAAGGCCTCAATATAGTAACCTGGACTATAAGTAGTATAGAACTTAGAGTTCTTTATGAGGCCTGACTCTTCTCTCCATAGAAAAGAGACCAGGGCATCCAGGGGGCAAGCATGTTCTGCGAGTAAATCTGTGAGCTCTTGTAAATGACATTGATCTTTAAATCTAACTGTGATCGCATTGTGTGTTCATAGATCGGTACATACCAATACCAATACCATTACAGCAACAGAACCTAAAATATACCTTACCACCAATTATCATCTTACCACCCCCAACAAGTGGTATTTAACCCGCTTAAACTTCCCTTGCAGCCGCCACCAAACAAGAGCTGACTGCAAACTCAAGTTAAAGATATTGTTTCTGATAACTGCACGCTATCCTACTGTATCAGTACAGACTCACCAGGTTTCCTTGTAAATCCGATTGGTACTTCTCCTCTACTATTTAAGGAGGAGGTTCTGTTCTAAAAAGTTAGATTCCAGTTCCAGGAAGACAAGAGAAGAGGAGTCTCTGGGAGAATAGACTCCAATGTTCTTACAGTAATAGTATAGACCAGGTCCCCTTACTTTATTATGTTATACTGTAGACACCTTGTTAGTTAGGATCCCTAGAGAAGACTGAGGGAGTACAGTATAAGTTACTAAGTATTAAACAGCATGCAACAGAAGGCCTCAGTAATGAAGATTCCCAGATGCCGGCGAATCAGCTCTAACTGCAGATCTGCATGGACATTCCTTTCAGGCTGAAGTATAAGTAGCAGTCACCATAATAGCCAGAGGTTTTGGGTTACATTTACAGGACCCTAAAAGGTACTAGTATTACAGAGATTATGAAGAGTGATGCCCAAACCAGCTAGAAGGGGAGCCAGGTCCCACATCTATGTAAAGAAACAACGTAAATGTACCCCTTTTCAAGTGTTAAGAGTGGACACTAATGGAAGAACCATATTCATGTATGTCAGATGTAAAACACAGTGCAACGTCATCAAATATGAATGAGCAGTCCCTGTGCTGGGACATGAATAAATGACGGTTGTACTACTAAACTTCCTTGTGCCCATTATTCTACAACCTTGCTACCTCATCGCCCAGCTGCCTAAATCCAGCCCCTGAGTCAAGGTAACCCATGTGGAGTAGCCATACTGAACAACACACACTGATGTAATCTTCCTAGAAGCCGGGCAGGGAAGATTACATACTGTACATATAATCCAAATGTGTGATCAATATTGTGCCACTTGAGACCAAAGAGTACTAAGGGCAGAGAAGTTTAAAAGTTACATATAGGGGATTGACGCCTTTTTTCACAAATATGACACCCAAAAAGTATTCTAAAGTTATTATGCAAATAAGGTGAGTTGAGACTTGGGAGGCTTTTGACATCTACTCACTGATGTCGTATGTCACTGTGTTCAGCAAATGCTTTGCACAGTCAGACAGAGCTACACTCTCCCCTTTGACGTTACCAGCTCACTGATAAGGATAGGGGGTGCAGTAGGATGGGGGCTAACAGTAAGAAAACACTTGTGGGACAAACATTTCATCATTTAGAGCAGGGGCGTGCAAACTTTTTTTGCTGCGCCCCCCCTGACAGGTCCTCTCCGATGTTGCAACCCACCCCCCCTTACCTCGTGTGACGTCACGTGACCCGCGGCGTCATTTGACGTCACATCACCATGGCAACCGTGACGTCACATGACCCTGCTGCATCATTTGACGCTGCGTTGCCATGGTCACGCGTCCCGAAGCCGGCTGAATCTCCGTAAGTAGAGGTTGCAGAGGCCTCGCGCGGTCCCCCGGCATTTCATTTAAATGCCTTGGGGAAGAGCGTGGGACCTCTGCAACCGCCTGCGCCCCTCCCCCCCAATAAAAATCTCTAGCACGCCCCCCAGTTTGCCCAGCGCTGATTTAGAGGCCCCTAAAATGCAACTTTTAATTAAAGCAAACGTCCATACTCCTTACCAAAGCCTGTATGAGTTTAATTTATGTAATGTTGGTATCTTGCCTTCTGTGCATTTCCTGCTCTTTATTTTCTGAATCTCTAGTTTCTGAAGTTACCATGGTAACATGTAGACTGCATTTTAACCTCCCGGACACTTAACATTTCATACATTTATATAACCTGAACGAAGCATCAGATCTAACAATAAAAACTGCCTAAGAGTAAGAGTAAAAAGACATTGCTTAAGAATAAATGGTGATCAGCGCAGACTTAAAAGCTACTAAGGTTTTTCTATTAGCATGGTTACAATTGTTTCGACTGCTACAGTAAATTATTTACAAAAAGGTTGTTTTCTGATCAGCTATTTGGGATTGCATCTTTAAAGCTAATGTTTCTAACACCAGGAAATCCTGAATCTCTCCCACACCTCTCCCTAATCCTCAACCAACAGAAAATCTGCTTCTACAGGGAATAACTTTGCATTTGACTTTTGGAGATTAAAGAAAAATAGAAGATTTTGTCCTTAGAAATGGCAAATGTATTTACTTCTGAATAAATAGCTATGTTCTTTAACCCTTTGGTTGCCTGAAGGTTTGTGGTACCCCATATGGTGGACCTTCTGGGTCATGTAATCACAGTGTAGTGCTCACATGACTGTGACCTGTTATAGCAGAAGGAAAGGAAGAAGTGGTCTTCCTCCTCTCCTGTTCTGATTGTAATTGGAGTTATTTGGAGAGAGGTTTGAGAGCATACATGCAGTGCTTGGGACTCTACTAAAACAGCTCTATCTCTCCCTCATCCTTAGCAAAAACCCACATTTCTGGGGCTGGATGGAGCTAACGCCACCTTTTGGTATTACCTAAATAATGTCAGGTAAAATCCCTGCATTATCCTGAAAGTTAGCCATGAACCTCACGGGATGGCGGGACCATGACGGCGGTGCCCCCTCCTCACCCACCTACCGGCTGGGTATTGGGCTGTATCAGGGTGAGAGACAGCCCTTTGTGTATATTATGTGGAGACTATACTTCCTCTCTCCTGCCACAACACCTGAAAGTGATCCCGCCCACCCTCCCTGATTTTGGTTGGCACCAATTGTGTCCCATTTGGGGCGCCGTTATGGGTTGTTAATATGTGTTGGGGGGTTATATGCCTGGTGTATTTGTCTATATTTGGAATGAACTTCCCTTTATATCCTGTATATAAAAAATGTAAATAAAAAAAGAGGAAAAAAAAGGAAAACTAAATAACAAGAGAAGGAAGTTACTTTGGGGTTTTGTTTCATTTTAATTGTCACAGCTGGTGGGGGTTTGGGTGGGTGAATGACTGGGTCGTAGGGAAGATGGTGGGCTAACGCCCTGGGTTGTTTCGGGCATATGGCATAAGCCCCATTTAGTATATATTACCATGGTGGCTGAACCAGTTATTTGGCCAACAGGGGCATTCACGAGCCAGCTCAAAACACAAATACAGGCAGTCTGGCACGGTTCAGTTCACGGGGTTTATACAAGGGTTATAAATTGGAATTAATAAAAACTGTGACCCCATATACAATGTGGCATGTTTTATGTGTCCGTGTCTCTTATTGGGAAAAGAGTGGGGCGAAAGGTGGAGCATCCGCGGGTCCTGCGATGTTAGGGGGAACTCCTCTTTAGTATTGTACTGTATGTCTTTATTTATATAGCGCCATTAATGTACATAGCGCGTAGCCTCTTTTGAAATCATTAACATTAACGGCCAAACCCCCGCCCCCCAAAAAAACATACATATTTAAGGTGTAGCCATTAAAGTATGCTATTTTCTTTAGTGCATAGACGTTATAATGAACCCATTTTTAATTTGGTTAACATTATTTTAAATAGGCTAAAAGAGTTTTGTGGATCTGTCTTTGTGGATCTGTCTTATATACTCAGTGATAGTTCAGGCGAGTGCTAGTGTATACTGATCATTTTTTTTATTGGAAACGGAATTCATTTATTTCTTCAAATATAACATATTATATAACATAATATATGCCCGATCTAGCAGCAAACAACTTGCAGGAACAATATCTCACAGGCAGTATGGACCTTTAACCACTTCACAGATAGATCTTGGTTTGAAATGTGTTTGCTGGTCCCTTTAGCAGCGAAGGGGGTAAATGGATTAAATCGTATCTTACAAAACATGCCAAGTGCATCATATTTCCGCCGGAAAAAAAAAATCCATAACTCACAACTATGAAGCCGTTAATGTTCACACAATTTGTTTTTATTGTTATGTTTTCAGGTTGCAGGATCCTTTGGGTAAAGAGATAGGGGGAATGTAGAGAAGTAATAAAAAAAAATACATAAAAGCAGAGTTAAAGGTCAGCAAATGACTCGGGGGCAGAGCAGCGAGGAGACGTGTAGTCCTGTCATGTCAGCCTCTTGATTCTACAGAGAACTTTTTTTTTATAGATGCTCTGAAGCATAAACTCCCCAAAACTAAGAGCAGTGATGTCATATTGTGGATCCCTTATTTCAGCCTTATCTATATTACAATCTTGGTTAGAATGTTTTTAAACACTTGGAATGCTTATCCTGTAATGTTCTTGTATTCTTTTTAAGTCCTATGAACTCGATTGTCACTATAGTTTACTCCACACCTTCTCCATGCTATAACCTGTTGTAGATTTACAGCTATAGAGATGTACAGTTACACTTCCGAGGCATTTATATTGCAGGGTCTATGATGGAATGCTGTTACTTATGCAACGGTCACCAGCTGTTTTAGGGAATTGAAACCCAATGGGCTTGTTGTTGAGTAATAAGTGTTGAACAACAACACTCGGAAGCAACACAGATCTGCATAACATGAGTAAATAAAACAGTATTGTTTTATTGTAGACTAAAATAGAATGCATTGGTTTGTCATACTCAAGGAAAATGTGTCGAGGGCTGAATGGCAATATTCTAATGTTTCTTTCCCAAGAGTAAAGGAGTACACAAAAGTGTAAACCATAGATAGATATTAGGGATTAAGTATCAAGCTCTTGAGTAGTGTGTGTTTGTGTGTGTGTGTGTTTCTGCTTCCGGCTATTCCAAATGTAATTAAATTGCCATTCAAGTTTTAAATACTTGATTCAAATCTGGTAGCAGCAAGGTTAACATAAGAGACCAAGAAGTTTGTTTGTTCATATAGGAGGTATTAGATGTTAAATGGTTACGTTCCATCACAATACAGCATGTTCATGTGGTACCTCATTACTAAGGGAGTAATTCCATATTGTCCAAAGCGACCATACAGGTAGTTTTCTGCCCCAAATCCCATCACATTATTGGGGATATTTGGTTTCAAACAGTCTGAACAGATGCTGTGGAAAACATAAAGTAAGGCCCTAAAGGAGCCAATTTGGATTGCACCACAAACCCATGTAACTGACAGTTAAGTCAGTTGCAGTTAACTTGGCTTCACAATGTTATACTCTGCCTCTGCGTTTGGTGAATCCCAGCGTAATGAAGCTCCACACTGTGATTCGGAGCATATGAGCAAGGACCTAGCTCTTCCTCTGGCTCCATACAATTTAACCACACTGTAAATACTTTTGCTGACACAAATAGATCAAAATAAGTGAATGATAAATTAATATACTGATTATAAATGATCAGTGGTTAAAGTGTTTTTTAAAAGACCTAAATATATTAAACATTGGTGCAAAGCTCTGTGAACTACTGTCCTCCTACTGTCTCTGTACGTTCCTCCTACATACCAATTAGATTGTAAGCTCGTCAGAGCAGGGTCTCCTCTTTGTAAATGTTACGTTTATGTCTGAAGCACTTATTCCCATGATCTGTTATTTATATTATCTGTTATTTGTATTTGTTATTTATATGAATGTCACATGTATTACTACTGTGAAGCACTATGTACATTAATGGCGCTATATAAATAAAGACATACAATACAATATATATATATATTTTTTTAAATGTAAACAATATTTATGTTGTAACCAAGGATGGGCCGGTTTGTAGGGTCGAAATACGAACTTTGTAAACGTCGACGTTTATTTGGATGTCCAAGTCGCAATTTTGCTTTCTTTCTTTCTTAATACACTTGGTTAAAGTTGTGGGTTTGCGAATAGATTTTGAAAATGTTGAAAAAGTGTAAAAAGTTTTCCTTTTTAAAAAAAAAAAAATCTTTTTTTTAAAATATTTTTTCAAAAGTAAAGCCAACCGGTTCCACGGGAACCAAAACACTAGTAAAAGTGGCCACTCTTCGTGGTAACAATAAAAAGAGAGATACGCATTCTAAAAGAAATTACTTTTTAATTAAAAATTAAAGTGTGTTTGTGGGTTTCTAAATAAAAAAGGTAGTGATACCTTTGAATTCCCTAGTACTACGACACTTTATATTTAAAATCAGAGGGTATTCCTGGCTTCATCTCTTTCCTGGGATAATTTGGCAACTGCAGAGGGAAAACTATCCTTTACCTCTTTTATTGACAACGTAACAAGACTGGATATTTTTATTTTATTTTCTATGGATCACAGCATTTAATCTGATAATTTGTGGGGAAACGTTGTCCCTCTTCCATTGGCGGGAATCTCTGTACCTCTTAACTGGGCGCGAAATGCTGTCCCTCTTGACCTCTGCAAAAAAATAATAATTTTCTGGTAGCGAATGGTTAGGCTATGATGTTGCTATACTAGGGCTCGCAGCCCTAAGTGTACTTCGTTTTGATCAACAGTCACTTATGTCCCGTGTACACTCACAATTTTCTCCAGGATGCCATCTTGACTCTGCAGTAGACTACAGATGCGGCCGCCTTTATCCTAATGCGTTCGGATCCAGATGCGGTATATTTTCTTTTTTTTCGTAGCGCTTTTCGATATGTTAGCGCTTGGATTTTTAGCGATGTCCGCTATTATACTGCAATACCGTCTAAAAACACAGATGGGCGTTCGCGAGCTGTTGTCTTACTGTAAAAGTCAAATGCATGTCTGTGTGTGCACGCGCAGTATTTGTAAAATGTAAGATTTACAGTATAATAGTATTACAAAAATATAGCGTTGCGTCTTTTTCGAATATAAAATTATCACTTTTCTATACAGGACTTTATGTACTGTATTACAGTATTTTGTAATCAGTACTTTAACTTTTACTTGTTTTCATACCCTTTTTTATTATGCGTGTACCGTACAGTACTGTATGTCTCATTTGAACATTGTTGAAACGCATAGGCGTGTTACAGTATCACATTTCAGCGCATAAAGCTCTCTCCCTCTCGCCCCCGCACACACACAGCTAAAGTACTATTTCAACTTCTTATCTACAGTTCAGTACACCTCTCCCAGCCAGATGGATTTCTGGCTACACTCAATCCGAACCTGTCATCACATTCCTACGTGTATAACCTGGTGTCACATTTCAGCGCCTGCTGGTGAACTCATATGGAAGTTCAAGTCTGGAATTTTTTTTTTTTTTTTTTTATGTTTCGTTTACAGACATGTGTGCCTGCATAAAAATGTTTGTTATTCTGATATTCTATCGGTACTGTAGATTTTTAATGTTACACTGTCATTCACATGCTTTATGTAATTTTTATGGATTTGGGAGTCTGGGGATCAAAACATTATTATGACCTGTTGAAAATATGTCTTTGAACTACATTACAGTGCTGCTAATCCTTCATGCAGCTTTACCCCCTCCCCCCACAGACACACAAGGCTCAAGTATTTCAACTTCTTATTGACACCTCTCGAAAACCATTCATTTTCAAAAGCTTGGCTTTGTGCTTTTAATTGTCCCGAGCCGAGCGTCACATCTCTGCGCCTGCGTGTAATCCTCTTTGGGAAGGGACCTAGTTGATGATTAATGTGCATGAGTGTATAACTTCACAATCAATTTCAAATGCTTGGCTAATCCCTTATGCTAATTCATTATGATGACCCCTCCCCCAACACTTTGTTTACGGTAACGCATGTGCACTTATGATAAACCCTTCTCGAATTGAATATGTTAATCTGATTATGTAACCAATGAATAAAAATATAACAATGAATAAAAATGTAAACTTTCTTGAAGAATACCCCCCACACATACATTCACAGTGCATTTAAAGTTCAAAGAAAAAAAATGTGAATGTAATGAAATATTTATTTTATTTTATCAGGAATAAAAAATACAAATAATCATTTTCAGTGTTTATCTTCTTTGTACACGTACTGTACAGTTGTGTACTGTAGTTCTTCTGTCAGTTGACATTTTAGGGCCAGTGCATAATAATGGAAGAATGAAAAATACAAATAATCATTTATAATGCACATTTATAATAATAAAAACAGTAATACAAATGTGTAGTCTTTATCTTGTTAATTATGGCCACATTGCATTCTGTAGTTCATTGAGAGAGGGGGGTTGTGTAAATCATTATTGTAGATACACTATACACACAGTTCACACAATTTACACATGACTCCCCCCACCCGTCCTTTTGTAGTCCAGCCAGCTGTCTCTGAAAAGGAAAGAAAAAATTAGTGCAGTTACTGTAAGAGCATATACTGTAATTGCATTGTGCACTATAAAACTACTCCATATTGGACTACTGTATGCAGTTACTACTGTCAAAATACTGTCTACTGGAACTACTGTACTGTAAAATACTTTGTAACAAGATTGGTAGTGCAGCCAGCTCTCTCTAAAAATTAAAAATTAGTGCAGTGAAGTGCATGCTGTATACTGTAAAACAATCTGTGCCATACTTACCTGTATCATGCTGTACTTGGTGTGCCTGTACTTACCATACTACAGTACAGTACTATATTACCTTCTTGATGCTTGCCCATTACGCTCTATCACAATGGGCAACACAGTCTCAATATGGTCGATATAGTTATTATCCACGGTGAGCACATCGTTCCAAAAATTCATTATGCCATTCACCAACTCATCCTTTTTTGAGGGTTTCACCACTTTTCGGATATGGTCCTTCAGCTGATGCCAGACCATTTCGATAGGATTGAAGTCTGGCGATCTGTCATTGAAGGGGGAAAAAAGAAGAATTGGTTAAAGAGATACACAGTAAACAGTGGGAAAAAATGAGGCACGGTTACCGTACTTACTCCGCTGGCGTCTTCACCCAGTTGATACCGCAGGCAAGAATATGCTCAGTTGACGCGGTGTGCTTCGGATCATTGTCCTGGTAGAAACGGTGACCATCTGGGAATTCATGTGTGATGTATTGCACAATCTCTGGCACTATTTGCTCTTGGAAAAAAGCATGATTCCAGTAACAAGAAAAGAAAAGTGCACAAAATAATGCACACTACTGTAGTACAGTACAGTGCTTAAGGCTACAGCATGTGACTTTGTGTATTATTATACTGTACCATCAAAGATGACGATGCATCCTGGTCCACGCCAAGAGATGGCACCCCACACATGCATTTTCACTGGGTGTTTTGGATGCGGCTTCATAGATATGCGTCCTTTTTTGTGGAATGCAAAGGTGGCAAATCTCACCAGAGATACAGTAGACTCGTCAGTAACGATACAATCCTGAAACGTTTCGCCACTGTCGATCCATGCCTGTGCCTGGACCACTCTCTTTACCTTCTTGATGTCCCTTATCATAGGGTACACTCTGTAATGAAAAGGAATTTTATAGCTACAGTACAGTTTATTAAACCACACTTTTCATCTCCTGTACTGTCCAGTACTAACCTCACACGTCCATATTTCCATCCAATTCTGCGTCTCATCTACTTAATGCTGGTCTCTGATACGGATAGATTGTGATTTTTCTGCAGAGTGTCTTTGACCCTTAAGGCACTCTTCTGATCATTTTCTTCACTTATTCTGTCAACCAGAACAGTTGTCTCCCTACAGTTTAAAGGAGAAACAACAATATGTTACAGTAGGCCACAAATACAGCTACATTTATGCTCAGGCCTACAGTATGGCCAAATATAGAGTAGATATTAATAGAATAGTTATACTGTATAAATATACAGCGATAACAATAACAATATAAAGATACTGTATAGAATAGAGTTATATAAATATACAGTGATAACAATATAAAGATACTGTATAGAATAGAGTTATATACACTAAATATACAGCGATAACAATAACAATATAAAGATACTGTATAGAATAGAGTTATATAAATATACAGCGATAACAATAACAATATAAAGATACTGTATAGAATAGAGTTATATAAATATACAGTGATAACAATATAAAGATATTGTATAGAATAGAGTTATATAAATATACAGCGATAACAATAAAAATAGATAGATACAGTACAGTATAGTACTTACGCGGTAGCTACCGTTGGTGTCCTTTTTACTTTTTTGATCTTACCGTGGGCATGAAAGCTCACGGTTGCTGCTGGTACAACAAGGCCAGAAGTACTTAGCCAGCATTGAATATCCGCAATTCGTTGTCCTCTCGTGTACATCTCCTTTATTCTCATGCTGAGATCCTTAGAAATCTTTTTAACAGGCATCGCTGCGTGTAGAAAGTAATACAAGCACAAGAATGTATATTCAATGTTTAGTCGATGTGTATTCAATGTGCAGTGAATCCACAAAATGGATGGTGTATTTATACTTTAAAGATTCACATTAGAATACGCCCACTTTTAACACCTTCACCTCGTCGCCATGCATACAAGTTGACACACATTGCATAGCCTCCCACTCGATGATCTGTATCTGAGCTTGCCCTTGTCCAGATACTGCATTGTGCCATCTGCTTCCATAGATCAACCCCGATTCTATGGATGCAGGAACCCACTCGCCTCTGCAGTGCCTGTCATGCAGAAAAAGCGAAAGGCGGCAGCCATTTCCAAGCCAAGGCCATAGCGAAAGGCTAGGCTAATAAAGAAAACCTTCTGACGACTCCAAAAGCTACAGATAAGGCTTTAAAGAAGCCTTTAAAGAAGCCTTATTAGGTCATGAAGAAATTTGGTGATGTACACTCAAAGCAAAACAAATGGTCACCTTCTGCATCAGCCCTCACCGCAGCTGCCGCTTCTCTCCCGGAAACCCAGAGGACACCTTCTCCATCACTCCTCGACGGCTCTGTCGCTTATCTCCAGGGAACCCCCATCTCATCCTCTTATGCAACCATCCACCCAGATGTCCACAGCACCCCATGCACCCCATGCACAAGATGCAGCTCGTTAGACCGCATGCTGAATGGGTTAAGTGTCAATATCCTTGGGAACTCTATGCTGGGAAAGACAGGTCTTCTTTTAGAGACCATGCTAAATATGGATCAACGGATGGTGAAAATGAATCAACGGATGGAGAAGATGGATCAACGGATGGAGAAGATAGAGACTGACATAGTGGGGATACATCATTTGCTCGGAGCTCATGCCCCTGTACCTCGGACGCTGGAGCAGGAGGGTGGCATGGATGGGATGAATGGGACCTTCAACCTTCCATCACCAAGCGCACCCCCTCCATCAGAAGAATGTGTTCATGTATGCCGTTGACGAGGATGATATGACAACCCCGTCAAGACCACACCAGGAGGCAACACTGACAAGGAGACCAAGACAGGAGGAAAGCATCCTCCCATACAATCTACCCTCGCCCGCCGCCACAAACCGCTCCCAGAAGAACACCTGCTATCAGAATCCAACCCACATATGCTTGCATTGAGACGGTGCCCGACATCATCCTGCGCGAGTTTCCCCAGCCACTCAGGGGGAAGTATAGGTTTGCAAGTGCTCGTATACCCCAGAGGCATGCCTTGTTAATTTTCAAGCACCACGTGCCATACTCGTTGTACTTAGGGTGGTTCCACAATGTGAACTACGAAGGGAATCGCGAGAAAAAGGCTATTCCTGAAAATTTGAGAAAGACTATTGTGGAGGAATTGTGGCGCTATTTTTCAATTACCGATCCTTTAATGAAAGGAGTCTCCATTAATGGCATTTTGCTGCATACAAGGCATCGGCCCTGGAAGGACAATCTACTGGGGATCAAATTCGCTTCATGATTGCTCGTCTGTTAAAATGTTGACTAATTTCTGACTTGTTCATTGTTTAAAATTGTATTCTAATATGTTTTTTAAATATACCTGTATGTTTTTAATTGCAGTACACCATTAATGTTTTTTTACTCATAGTACCCCACCAATAAATATAATGTTGATTGTTGTAGATTGTATTCATACTGTCAATGTTTTTACTGTATTGGACACCATTAATGTATTTGTACTTACTGCACCCACCAATAAAATAAATTGCTGCTTTTTTTAAATATACTGTTTTTTTTTACTTACTGCGCATTACAGTACATCAAAACAGTATTAAAACGCATTTTCCGTATTTGTATTATTAGTGTAGAACACACATACTGCACCGACACACTTTATTCGAGCAAATACCCAGTATGTACCTGGCAGATACCTGGAATGCGCCGCTCCTCACCTCTGACAAGCCCCGTTGCGTTTGCCTTCCCAGCCTGGGTTCATGCCTGGCTGACGGGCGGCTGATCTGTTAAATGATAATGATTAGGATTTAATAGGCTGCAATGCTTCGCGTGTCTACCAGATGGCATAAATTCATGAATTGTAATGCAGTATATATATATATATATATACTGTGCAGTATTGCAGCCAGCGGGAATAAAATGCTTCAATCCCTGCCTGGAAAATACCTCAATGCACTCGGGCAGAAAACAGTCACAAACCTCAATACACCCGGGTATACCCGAATTCGTGGGACTAGCCGAGCTCGAATAAAGTGTGTCGCCAGTGTACAGTACTGTACATGTACAGAATAAATGCATACTTTTTATTTTTGGGGTTTATTATACAGTACAGTATGTAAAAAAGTATTTAAAAAAGCTCAGTTATTCTATCCTAATCAATAAAAATGGCACTGGTTCAGATTCAGCAGTGTGCAAGCATCGTTACAAAAAGCGATATTATCCATTGAAATCCCTCCATTTGCCGTTCTCAGCCTGATGACAAAGCTTCTTTTTCTGAGGAAGAAAAATAAATACTGTAAATACTGTAATGGTTAGTTCAAACTAGTCAGTCCCCTAAAGAAGTTCTCACAGTCAGTCCCTGCAGTCCCCTGAGTCAATCCCAACAATTATTTTCTCGGGGGGCGTTTCTTGTTCACATACAGTACACGCATGCGCCTAGATGTGATGAGACGCATACTGTATGCGTTTCAACAAGGTTCCAATGCGCATGCGCGTAACTGTAGAAGCTGCGCAGCCAATGATATTGCTGGACTACATTTTGGCGAATTGTGACTACAAGAACTAAATAACCATAAGCAAAGCGATTGATTACAGGAGACTCGCTTTACTGTGCATTGACATTGATATGGTAAAACAATAATTACATACGGCAGCTGAACCCACCATAGACTTTGCCATTCGGTTGGTGCCGAGCCACTGTCAGTCAATTAGTCTTGATTATACACGTAGTTGACAGGTGACAGTGGGCCTGCTAGACCTGTAGTTGCCAGCTGATTAAGCTGGAAATCGCTTTGGTACATGCAAGCTTGCTGGTATCTGCACGTGAAATCCTGCTCAGGCTGCAGGTATCCAGGCGGGGGCTGATAGCAAGGGATGCCGGTCAGCAGGTTTTCACAGACGGTCGGACCATTATTGGAAGCCGGTGCTGGCACTGGAGTATTGCTTGCCTGGGACTTACGATTCCTAGTTGGTTTTACAAAGGTACTGGAAAATTCAGGAGCAACACACCAATACCCTCCTCCTGGAACTCCGGGTGCAGGAGCAATACGAAAAAACCACAGATCGATACATAACTTTTTCCTTATCGCGCGTTTCCAACCCAGGGCATTTGGTATAAATCTGTAAAAGTCATCATTTTCGATAAAATATTGATAAATTTGACCAACTGTGGCCATCATCATGCTGCTGCTGAACTAATTGCTGACCATATTAAATAAGCGTACGTTATGTTGGGCTTTCTGAACAACACGGACTGCAGTGAAGTACTCATCTCTGGACCTCTCTGGACAATGGAATAGAACACCAGACAGTTTGCATTTAGTTTTTAATATGAAATGCCTAAATAGATACAATGTTGTACAACTTCTTCAGTACCAAGGTCAATTCACAAAGGACCACTGTGGTATTTTTTATACACCTGCAAGTCGACACATTACTGAAGCGCATGCGCATTACAATTCGTGAATATCTGCCACCTGGTGGATACGAGAAGAATTGCAACCAATTAAATCCGAAACATTCTCATTAAACAGATCAAGCGCGGTGGACGCCGGCATGATTGCAACATGAATACGGCACGAACGCCGCACGAACGCGGCGAAGCGCGTGGCATTCGGAAAAAGTTACTGGACAATATCGGTGAAGTGTTAGAATAAAAGGGGTCGCGGCTGTAGTACTGTTGGGAGTGGACTGCCACCATTTTGAATGAACCACTCTTCTATTCAGAATTGATGCAACTTTAAATTTCTTATGTCGGGAAAGCTTTTCAATGCATAGTCCACATAAAACAAACTCTTGGACCTAAAGGTTCCAAAATGAGCAAAACACAAACATTCTTCCTCTTTCTTTCACTTGCTCGCACAGCCTCACGTTGGGTGCCAAATGTACCACTCCCTGCCCGGCTTCATGGGAGATTACATTGGGGTGTATTATATGGCTACTCCGCATTGGTTACCTTATCTCAGGAGCTAGATTCAGGCAACTGGTGATGAGGTAGAAAGTTTGTAGAATAATAGGTGCCAGGAACTTTTGTAGTACAACAGTATTTTCTTACTTGACCCAATAACTATTGAATGTTTGTTAACTTACACTTCCATACAGAAGGAGAAATATTAGCACCAATCCACGGTTAGAGCTGATTCGCCAGCACAAGGAGCCCTCTTTTCTAAGGCTCTTTTCCTTTTTATTACTTATTTAGGACTCCATTCCTTCTTTCGGGGATCCTAACTTAACTGATGCCGTTTCTATCATAACATTATAAAGCGGGGGGTCTAATCTATACTAGTACTTTATAAACATTAACTATCTACTCTCCCTGAGGCTCCTCCCCTCATGTCCTTCTGGAACCTAACCTTTTAGAATAGTACCTCCTCCTTAAATACCCCTGAGTGACATCTGGATGCCCATAGCAACCCAGGGTGGGGACTAGCATACAATAGCCATGTTAGTAACTCTCTAGGAAGGGGGTTACAAAAGGTTTTAAGCTGCACTCTCACATATGACTAAACTGAATTAATGACAGTAATATGCTTCACATGTTAAAATTAAGGGACTGATGCATTAAAAACAGACTAGTATTTTACATTTTTTAAAGTGTGAACATTTTTCTTAGCTTCCATTTCTGATAGGCGGGTAATTGTTAATGTAGTTTGTTCTACCCTAACGATAAGATAATTATATTATTCCCGTCCCCTTTCTGTAGCAGGACAATGAGGTAACAGGGGAGAACATGAGAGAGTCATAAACAAAAAACAAACAGAAAGATTCCCTCATGAATGCACTCAAATAGATGAAGTGAGATTGGTGAATAATAATTAAAATCAATTCAATAAAAAAAAGTAAATTTGTATAGAGGGGTATGGTAAGAAGGTCCAAGACCACCCCCTAAAGACATACTAAAAGAAACTTCCACATCAAGTCAATAGGGAAGGAGACCTAAGAAAATACTATAAGTGGCCACTAGGTATATGAGCTGAAGTATATAAAATGTAATTCCAACAGAAAAAAAGTATCAATAAAGCAGTACTATTGTCTAAAAAAACTGGCAGTTTAATAAAGTGATATCTGCCAGTACTAAATCTGGAGGAATTAAATCAAATAGCAATATGTGCTTACCAAAAGATGGCCAATCTAAAGTACAGAGTGTCATATAATAATGTACATGTATAGCGGCGTGTCGTTAAAACACAAGCGCACATTGGTAAAAGATGATTACCTATTAAAACATTAACACAATAATCCATGAGTAAGGACAATATAGTAATGTAATAAGACCCTAAATAGGGCTAGCATAAAATATGCATATAAGGAGCCCAGAAGCACGGTTCAAGGTCCGTATCCAGTTATAGCCTCTTAAACACTAAACATCATAAACATTTACAAACATATGAGAAGCAAATGTATATGGGATAATATGGTAGGCTCAAACCAAATCATTACACATAGACACAGAATGTAGGAAATATCAGGATGTAGTCCTTAAGATAAAGTCATACACTTAGTGAATATAGAGACAAAGTTTAAAAACACATGCTGATAATGTGTGAGTGCTGCCGTATCATAGCACTCAATGTAGGTATTGGAAAAACAAACAGCCAGCAATAGTCATACTTGTTGTAGATTACCAATGTAACACGGATATAAACTGCTCCTGAATGAACCCCATAAGGTGCATGATAACACTGTATTTAGTATGAGGAAAGTTTAAGCAACAGTGTACTTAGCTTGTTGCAGTTCGTAGGAGCTGATACATGCTGCCCATAGGAAGAACACAAACAGGAGTCCAGCCATAAGAGAGTAAGAGAGTGGAACTGTTGGCGATGCATGCAGAGGTATCCACATGAAATTTGCATTTGGAAATTAATTTGGTAAACATAGGCTTTTATTCATCCAAAGTTCAGCAGCACAAAATACAGCTTTTCCTAAGTTAAGCATAAAAAAAAACCACAATGTAAGTGTAACGGGTATTCCCCCATCCAATCGCAGATTATAGTGTGGGTGCGAAGGACATACAGTGTTACCAGGGTGTGGTGCTTTACCTGTTGGCTCACAGGAGGACTGAGCTTCCGCCACGGGGAACCTGGGGCAATATATTAAGAATATCAGTACTCTCGTACTTGGTGCAGCACCTCCTCCTGCGATGGTTCCTAGCAGAGCAGGAATTGTTCCTCGCAGGACATCACACAATAAATACATAGACTGTATGTATAATAACCAATACCGTTTACTTATGAACATAGAAACATACGTGCATACCACATTAACCTGTGTCCCTCCCTAGAGGAGACACTAACCACGGCGTCTTGTAAGACGCTAACGCTATCTTGCGCCACGGCAGACGCCCACACTTTATGCGCCACGGCGGACATCAACACTTTATGCGCCACGGCGGACGCCAACACTTTTTGCGCCCCTCCCACGGAAGGATCCCACCCCGTATCCAGTAACTCCAATGTCCCACACTACCAAGTCATATACATGTGCGTGTGTGACTGCGCAGTCACTATGTCTGGTGATAGGGCTTGTTGGTGCACTTGATGTTTTGGATTACCTGCCGAGCACTCCAGTGCTCGGACCTGCAACGGGCTTCACAAAGGATCAAGGCGAGCTCCTACACGACATCCGTGATCCACCACAGGATGATCCCTAATGGCGATTCCCCTCTGGAAATAGTCCAGCTCTCTCTCCCAGCAAACAAGCAATGTTCTTTGTTCCCTACTAACAAATAGATAATGGGGCAGAGTCCTTAAGCTAGGGCCTGTCCCTACAACACTTAGCTAGGGTGACTCAGGGCTATCTGGGGCCTAGGGGATTGCTGGCCTAGTGCAGGGAGCCACTGACTCCTGCACCCTACCTCCTTCCCCTAGCTGCTCCGTTCACCATCTCCTGTCTGCAAAACCCCGCGAATTGTATCTCTTTTAGGACTGCAGGGCAATCCTTCAGCCCTATTGGCTCCCTGGCGTCACATGGGGTCCCCTAAGGCTCATGGGACCTGTAGTCCCTGGCTAAAACCTTCCCTGGTAGGCTAGGGCTACGCGGGCTCTCTCTCCTTCTCCTGCGCAATCTCTCTCTGGGGCTGCCGCAACCTTCGCGCGACTTCTCCCTGGCTCTCAGACTTCCTTGTGCAATGCGCGATTACAGCGCATGCGCGAGTATCCGGACAATGGCGGCGCCCTCCCTGTCCGACTCTGTACTGATAACAAAAAGGAGACCTAGCTACATAAACAAGCAAAATATACATAATATAACAGAGTTCAGTTCACACAGTGTCCCTCTGTAAACCAGGTGCTCTATGCTGCCTGTCTTTGAAACTTTAGCAGCCCAGCTAAACTTGTTTATTTTCCTGCCTCATCCCGGCAGGGATTAACCCCTTGCTGGCCAACACCCAACAGTCCAAGCTGTCGGTAACAGGAACCGGAACCCTGTTACAGGATCCCTGTTACAGGAACATAAAACTTTAAGCTACTGTACAATGTTTAGAAACATGGATAATTTTGAAAAAAATATTTCAAAGTTCTCACTCATTTCATCTCTTTTATTTTTAAAGGCATGAATAGCCTAGTTAAAACGTACTAAAACAGTCTCATTTATTTGTATAGCATGGTCATAAATGGGACTGCACTTTTTTAAAGTTGATTTTTTTTGGTCTTTGAAAAACTAAAGTTGAAGTCGTTGGGTTTAAAAAAAAAAAAAAAAAAAAAAAGGCTGGGCCATTACAGTGGTTCTTTTTCTTGGTGTTACTGTTACTTGAATGGACATAAAATAGTTGCTTAATGAGTTGACTCTTTGCTATAGGGTTATGACCTGGCTCCTTCCCTTTTAGAATGCAGTGATTACAATCTCATTAAGCAGATGGAGACAGTCAGCAATTAGTCTCCAGTTAGTATCACTGCATGTGATGTGAAGGAGCTGAGAGATTTTAGAAAGAAAGTAAAGGGATCAATCAATATGACCTTTTGAAACTTGACTTTGAATATTCAGGCATGAAAGGTCTATTGTATTTATGTTTTAATTAAAAATAAAATAAAAATGGAGCTAACCCCTTCAGTCAAAAGGCAAAAATATATGCTGTGGGGAAAAAAAACATACCGTATATACAGTACCAGGCCTGCACAACTCCAGTTCTCGAGGGCCGCAAACAGGTCAGGCTTTCAGGATATCCCTACTTCATACTTAGCCACTAATTGAGCCAGCTGTGCTGAAGTAGGGATATCCTGAAAACCTGGCCTGCTTGCGGCCCTCGAGGACTGGTGTTGTGCAGGCCTGGTATATACTCTATATATACAAATGACTCATTTGGAAGCAAATATATCTTAGAGAAATTCATATATTTGATGCTGGTCTGTGCTGGAGAAAAGTGCAGCTGCATTGAAATGAATGGGCTCCAGATATTCTCTAGCATAGGGCCGTGGTTTTACAGCATACTGTATGGAATAGCGGTGCTAGGGTCAAACAGCTGATGTAGGGGATCTGCACTACTTATCATACTGCTTCTCAGACAGGGCTGAATGCTACAGCAGTGGCAAGTGACCAATGTATGACCGTTCCAGTGACACTCTTGCAGAACTATATACTGACGTTGTCTGCATAATTAAAAATGCCAATGCCACTGTCATCAGTTTATTTTGGCCCTAAGAGATACTGCCCCTTGAAATCCATAGGAAGAAAACATGAACATGGGATTTTGCTGTCCCAACGAGAGAAGTAGGAAGTTGCCCCACACTTCAGTTCATGTGAGCACAAATATTTGAAGTTTGCACCATAGAAAACATACTTTAATTAAACAACATCAATATGCAGACTTCTTATACATCGTGCTATTAAATTAATTAACTTGTCCCTAACTCCTCCTGTTGCTCAGTGTGACCACTCTTCAAAACCAGAGCAAAGTATCTCTATATTTTGACTAGACCTCTCAAAAAGGGGACGATTTGCGTTTCGCGGATTTTTTTATTATTACCAATACACTCTGCGGATTCCGCAGCCCGTGAACGGACTTGTAGAATCCATACCACAGATTCATCAATCCTTAAGAAAGAATCCGCCAGCGGATTGCTGAATCTGCGAATTGGATACTACAAATCCCTCGATGGGTTGTATCCAATGGCGTTTTTTTAACGAACCTGCGTGGATTAAAACTGACCAAATCCGTTTGCACCGATTTTACAACGTGAAACGAATTTTGAGGGAAAGATGCGAGAAAATCCAGGAAACGGATATGGGCAGATTCTCCCATCTCTAATATTGACACTGAAGGAGGCATGCTCCAAATGATTCTTCAAATGTAAAACAGCCGTTTTAGGAGGTCAATACATAGCCTGGAATACGATATAACAAACCATTGCCAAGAATGTTTTTTTTTTTTTTTTTTACTGTGGCTGGCTGATTTCCAATAATGAATGGAAAACATGGGCTATAGGGATCCAGCTTTATATTTTGCTTTACAGTGTAACTGATATGTGAGGGGAATATTAAACACTCCAAACCATTATGCATCTTAGTTGGTACTCAGAACCAGGCCTGTGTGCAATCCTCATCCCCATCTTCATCATCACTGTTACCACAGCAATGCATCCCAACCAGCAAACTAAAAAGCAGTAAAGACCACTGAGAGCAGAGGGAAAAACAAACCACACACTGGAAACTGTCACAAGTTCTCCTTTTGGCATGTAAAACAAGCTCTTTATGTCAGTTTAATGCAGTGTCTGAGCAAACTATATTCATTTTTTTAAAAATTTTATTTACAGCACTCCAAACTTTATCTTACTACTTGAAAACGTTTCAAAATTGGGTGAAGGGAATATCTGCTCCCAGGAGACCTGGAGGAGGAGTAAGCTCTGTTTCCAACTCAACAAGCCTCAGTGATCTTCCATTTTCCAGTTTGTTAAACTTCTTCATTCACCGGGAGACAGGCTGACAGCACCGTGCTAGAACCACCCTATCCAAATAGAATCTCGCAGAGCTGAGCAGTGAAGTCTTATCGCCTGCGACACATTTACCATTTCACAGAGCACTAGGCGAGGAGCTGGGAGTGTGCATGGCGATGCGGGAAGGAGGTGGAGAGCCCGGGGGTAGTGAAAGGAAGGGTTGAGGAAAGTTTAAGCTTCCTACACACATTAATACCATTTTCTCCTTTTTCAGCATCTAAAATGAACTGACAGCAGCAAAAAAAGGGAGCTCAGAAAAGAAAAAAGGAGACGGATTTAGAACAAAGGGATATAAGGGTAAGAAAATGGGATAAGAGAATACGAAGCAAAGTTAGGGGATAAGATGGAATGAGATAAGATGGAATGAAACGAGTGCTAGTGGGAAGTTGTGCACGGAGCCCACAAAAAAAAAAAAAAACCTATGAAATTATATTAATCCCTTCGCTGCCATTGAGGTTTGCAACACCCTGCACAGCTACAGTATATGTTACAGCAATCTCTGTTGAAGGGGTTAACCTCCAGATCTGCTACGCACGTGTGAATGGTTCAGGATAGCATAGCAGAGAATTGAATTTACGCTTTGGGTAGGTGTCATGGCTAACAATTATTTCATTAACTTACATGTGCAATTGGCGTCTACGAACAAAAGCAATCATGCTAAAAGACAAAAAATGTCCTGTTTAGGCTTCTGTGAAAAATGTAACATTTTAAACAGTTTATGGTCTAAAACAGTATCCTTGAAATTGTGGCTGCCTTAGGCTAATTCACTGACTGTTCGCTCTGTTTCATTGATAGGTGGAAGTGTAATGGAAGGAGTTTGCTTTGTTTTGCATGTCTTATTGAACATGCAATGACATCACAATAAAGACAGAAGCTAAATGGAATGACACACCAACTTCAGGTTGCAATGTGAACAAGCTGACATTAAAGGAGCAATGCATGGCACTTTTATTTATTTTCTTTAAAAAAAATGAAGACATGATTGAAGCAGGTGGTCTCCGGACCTGAACCCCATTCATTTCAGCTCTGGGGACCCCCTGCTTCCGGAGATACTTACTTCCGAGAGGGGTCTGGTATCTCCTGCAGTTTTCTGAAGTTTAAAGCTCCCGTATCATAAGGGCCAATAAGAAGCCGCACCGGGTGACGTCAAGGCTTCCTATTGGCCCGCAGGGCCCGGAAGATGTGAAAATCCACCATAATGTGAATACTGGAGTGGCTTCTGGCATTGACTATAGAGTTAAGTATTTCCGGAAGCAGGGGTGCCCCAGAGCTGAAATTAATGGGGTTCAACCCTGGAGACTCCCTGCTTCAATTCTGTATGAAAAAAAAATGAAGAAAAAAAAGGCATGGGTTGCCTTTTTAAAAGTTATTAACAAATTCCTGAGAGAGCCTTGGACCTTTGGGGGGAGGGTTGCATGACTTACGGCCGAGGGCCCCTCCCCTGTGATGTCAGGAATTGGGGTGGGGGATTGTAGGGGTATTGAAGGAAGTGAGAAGGGATCTTAACTGCCTCTTTTTATGAAGATCCATCTGCAGTTTAGTTCCCAACCACCTGCCCTGTGTTTATGGTTTTATGATGTGAGAGATGGAGAAAGGGGGTTGGGCATTGCTCAGTATAATTTTTGAAGTTTAGGGGATGGTACGGCCGGAATGGGAGTGTTCTCCCATGTGGGGTGTTATTTTGCGATGTGGGCATGTGCTGAGGGTATCCCTCAAGATTTTGGGTCGTGGCAAAGGAGCAATCTGGCTAGGTCCCTAGTCAGGTTAATTGCTGTGTTTAATATTTTGTTGTTAACAATAAAGATGTAACCGGTTTATCCTCCCAAGAAATTGTGTAGTGTGGTTTTTGTGACTCGGGGGAGGGGAACGGCTCAAACCATGGGTAAGTCAAGTTGTCTGATTTATTTTATTTAGACCAATTATCCAGATGTAACTATTTCAGCATGTTACTAGTAATGGTTCTCTTCGATCTTGGGAGGAACTGCTCCTAGTATATGGTGGCCCTTTTGAACATTTTCACATACTCCTGATGAGACCCAAAGGGTCAAATCAGCTGTCTGTGAGTAGGTTTACCGGCTATGCACTTCTGTAACAGAAGCTGAGCTGAAAAGCTGTGTAATACGGCAGGCATAGCTTATAGGGGTCCATGTTAAAATGGACAAGAAGTAAAAGGTGATATATTGTGAGTGCTTATTTGCATGTCATTACCCGGAATCCCTGGCTGCAGTTGAGGCATTGTATGCTAAGAGATAACGGGAAAATACAGGATTACAGATCTTTCTGAGGCGTGCTCACAAGTGGTATTTTTATTTGCTGACATACTATTGAAATCGTCATTGTGCACTATGAATCTCCCTTCCACTGTTTCTGCCCATAAATAAGAGTCAAGTGTGTGTGGGTCCACATGTGTTTGGTTTATAAGCACAATAGTTCATTTTTAATAGGTGAATAAAATTACTGGTATGAACTCAGAGCACCAGAAACCCAGTGAATGACATAGTCTGGCTGTTTAATTGCAAACAATCTCTCAAACGTCACCAGAAAGATACTGTTCTGACAGACTGCAATACTTTGTACAGTAGAAGATAAATAAAGCAACAATTCCCCCATCCCCTTTCTTTGGGGGATTTTATTTAGAACCAGGATGTGTTCTGGGGAAATACAGTACCACATCACCCTTATTTGGGGAGACACCTCTGTTGAAGAGAATAACAACTTTAAAGAGTCAATCTCACGCTACTCAATTTTTGAATGACTTTGATATGAACCGGTGAAATAAGAGGATCTTATTTGTTCTTGATATATTTCACTGAACTACGCTGGAAAGGAGGATATCATCAATACCAGACAGCATCATTACTGCTGTGATGCTGCCTTTACCATTTATATTTGCTGTGACTTCACTTCTTCTCAAATTATGCACTTCTTTTTACCAGCCTCAGTATGTCTCAAACTCTATTCATATATCTCCATCTCTCCTTTCTTCACCACTTCTCAGTTCACATGAACTCCTTTCTTACCTGCGTCCTCTGACACCACACAACTATATCCCCTGCACTAAAAAACACCCCTACAAATCCTCCTCACACATCCTCTTTCTATCCATGCTTCTCCTCCTTGCTTCTGGGTATATCTCTCCCAATCCTGGTCCCTGTCTTATTTCAACTTGCTCTCGTCCTCGCCTCCCACATGCAACTTCTACTCCTTCTGGTGTCAACCCCTCCAACCTCATACCCATCCCCTGCCACCCTCCCTCCTCTCTCCCTTTCTCCTGTGCCCTTTGGAACGCACGCTCTCTTTCTAACAAGTTCCTCTCTGTACATGACTTCTTTCTCTCTCACTCCCTGCTTCTCTTTGCTATAACTGAGACCTGGCTCACTCAGTCTGACTCTGCTCTGGAAGCTGCCCTCTCCTATGGTGGCCTTTCCTTCTCCCACACTCCGCGCCCTGATGGCAGGGGTGGAGGCGTGGGGCTCCTGCTCTCCTCTGTCTGCCGTTACCGAACCCTTCCTATTCCCCCCTCTCTTGCTTTTCCCTCCTTTGAGGCTCACACTGTCCAGATCTTCTCTCCTCTCCCTGTTCATGTGGCGGTCATCTATCGCCCACCTACCTCTACTCATCCCCCTTCTGCCTTTCTCTCTCATTTTGAATCCTGGCTCTCTTTCTTTCTCTCCTCAGACTCCCCTGTTCTTCTCCTTGGGGACTTCAATTGCCACATTGATGACCCCTCTCTCTCTTGGGCTTCCCGCTTTCTTTCTCTTACCTCTTCTTTTGGCCTTCAACAGTGGACTGCAGCCAGCACCCACAAGGATGGCCACTACTTAGACCTGGTTTTCACTAAAAACTTCTCTCTCTCTGATTTCTCCATTTCCCCTTTTCTTCTCTCTGACCATCATCTCATCTCATTCTCTTTATCTCGCTTCTCCCCTTCTCCACCTCCATCTACCGCCTGGTTCTGCAGAAACCTGCGCTCTATTCACTTACCTGACTTTGAGTCCACTTTACACTCCTCCCTCTCCTCTCTCAGCTCTGCTACAGACCCTGACAACCTGGTCAGAAAGTACAACTCTGTCTTGTCCTCGTCTCTTGATCTACATGCCCCGCTTTCTCTCTGCCGCCCTCGCCCTTCTAACCCTAGACCCTGGCTAAATTCCCACACGCGCATGCTGCGTTCCTCCATTCGTTCCTCTGAACGCCTCTGGAGGAAGTCTCACACTCTCGCAGACTTCCTTCACTACAAATTTATGCTATCCTGTTTCAACTCTGCCCTCTCGCAAGCTAAACAAGCCTACTTTTCTGCACTAATCAACATGCACAAGTCTAACCCACGCCGACTGTTCTCTGTCTTTGATACTCTACTCAAACCACCCTCAGCTGCCTCTCCTTCCTCCATCTCCGCTCAGGACTTTGCTGACTATTTTAAGGTAAAGGTGGAATCCATACGGCAGAACATCCCCTCTGTTTCTTCCCCCCATCCTACACCTCTTCCTAACTCTCCTCCTGCCTTCCTTGAGTCTTTTTCCACTGTCTCAGAGGAGGATGTGTCGCTGTTGATCTCCTCTTCTCCCTCTACCACTTGCCCTCTTGACCCCATTCCCTCCCATCTCCTAAAACCTCTAGCTCCTACTATAATCCTACGCTTACACACATTTTAACTCCTCCCTCTGCTCTGGAACCTTTCCATCCTCCTTCAAACATGCAACAGTCATACCATTACTCAAAAACAGCAAGCTTGACCCTACCTGTCTTTCTAACTATCGACCTGTCTCCCTCCTGCCTTTTGCCTCTAAACTACTTGAACGTCTTGTATTCTCTCGCTTGCTCCATTTTCTCAACACCTATTCTCTCCTAGACCCTCTACAATCTGGCTTCCGCACTGCTCACTCCACCGAAACAGCCCTCACTAAAATAACTGACGACCTCCATGCTGCCAAAGACAGAGGTCATTACACTCTGCTCATATTACTCGACCTCTCTGCAGCATTTGACTCAGTGGACCACCCTCTTCTTCACCACATTCTCCATACTCTAGGTATTCGGAACAAAGCTCTATCCTGGATCTCATCCTACCTCTCCCATCGTACTTTTAGTGTCTCTTCTGCTAACACCTCCTCCTCCTCTATTGATCTCTCTGTGGGGGTACCCCAGGGCTCTGTCCTGTGACCTCTTCTCTTTTCTCTGTACACACTCTCTCTAGGTGACCTAATAACATCTTTTGGGTTTAATTATCACCTCTATGCCGACGACACACAAATATACTTTCAACACCTGACCTTACACCTGCTGTACAAACCAAAGTTTCTGAATGTCACTCTGCTATATCATCCTGGATGGCCCTCCGACGCCTTAAACTCAACATGGCTAAAACAGAGCTCCTCATACTTCCTCCCAAACCTGGCCCTACTACCTCCTTCCACATTACTGTTGGAACTACAATCATTCACCCAGTAGCCCAAGCACGCTGCCTAGGGGTCACATTCGACTCCTCTCTCACATTCGCCCCTCACATTCAAAACATTTCTAAAACTTGTCGCTTTTTCCTCCGCAATATAACTAAGATACGCCCTTTCCTCTGTTGTTCGACTGCTAAAACTCTGACTCAGGCCCTCATTCTCTCCCGTCTTGATTACTGTAACCTCCTGCTGTCCGGCCTTCCTGCCTCTCACCTGTCTCCCCTACAATCTATCCTAAATGCTGCTGCCAGAATCACTCTACTCTTTCCTAGATCTGTCTCAGCATCTCCCCTCATGAAATCCCTCTCCTGGCTTCCGATCAAATCCCGCATCTCACACTCCATTCTTCTCCTCACTTTTAAAGCTTTACATTCTTCTGCCCCTCCTTACATCTCATCCCTAATTTCTCGGTATGCACCATCCAGACTCTTGCGTTCTTCTCAAGGATGTCTTCTTTCTACCCCCTTTGTATCTAAAGCCCTCTCCCGCCTTAAACCTTTTTCACTGACTGCCCCACACCTCTGGAATGCCCTTCCCCTCAGTAAACGACTAGCACCCTCTCTATCCACCTTTAAGACCCACCTTAAGACACTTGCTTAAAGAAGCATATGAATAGCACTGTGGATATTCTAAACACGATACATAATGCTTGGCCCCCTGCAGACGCACTTACCAGAACTCCCTCCTACTGTCTCGTTCTCCCTACCTACCAATTAGACTGTAAGCTCCTCGGGGCAGGGACTCCTCTTCCAAAATGTTACTTTTATGTCTAAAGCACTTATTCCCATGATCTGTTATTTATATTATCTGTTATTTATTTGATTACCACATGTATTACTACTGTGAAGCGCTATGTACACTAATGGCGCTATATAAATAAAGACATACAATACAATACAATACTGTTTAACTATGGTGGTTTTTTAAAAAAGATTCAGTATGGTGCTGCGATCGCCCAATAGAAAGTTGTTGACCTCACGGCTATCTGTTCTACATACCTGCTTTTATCCCACAAAAAGCATTTTCCCTACACTCAATCATTGCCAATCAAGATTTTCAATGGTTTCAGTGATTACCGAAGCTGCAATCCATTGTGATGGTGTCAACATTCTGTGGGTTTTTTTTTGGGGTACCACCACTTGTTTAGTAGATACTTTGTGAAGGAAAATGTTAAAAGCCAGTTTTTTCTGAACAGCAGTAAGTATACTTTTCTCATGCTAATTCTGTACCATACAAACTTCTATTTCCTGTTTAAAAAAAAATATAGAAATATCAACATCATTTATACTAAGGGTGGGCACTTACTGTACACTCGTATTTTGTTTGTTTTTTTAAAACATTTTCATGTTTGGGTTTTTAACGTGATTTTTGTTTATAACTAAATTAACATCTGTTTTTTTTCAAAATTTACATTTGTTTTTATGTGGATTTTTAAGAAGTATCAAAATCAAAATGAGCCCGGAAATGCTAAAACAACATTATAAAGCATGACAAAATGCTTAGAATAATGATAAAATCAGAGAAATAATTTGGAAATTAAGTGGACCAAACATATTAAAAAAAAAAAAAAAAAAAAAAAGAATATGTGGGGAGAAACACCTTAAGGTTTCAACTCCATTGGTGCCAGTCAGCTAAGAAGAGGGCCTTCTCCTTTTTGTTCTCTTATGTTTCTACAAGTTCAAACTGAAATGAAACATAGAATATATATATTTTTAATCATGACTATAGTCCTGGGACTTGGCTATTCTGTCTTGCTCCTTGATCTCCTATTGGTCTGTGCAGAAGGACTAGTAGACCCCCTTCTTGCTAATCACAATATCCTCCATCCCACCCAGTCTGATAGGCCTGCCGATACCCACCATCCTACCCCTGGAGGCCAAGGCCATGCTGAGTCCTGAGATCCACAATTTTCCCCACCTTCAGGCCCAAGAAATTCTCCCCATCTTTGACTTGGACTTGATTGAGTCAAAACTAACCAGATCAGATTCCTAGGTCCCACAATTCCCCTCCCACCTTCCTCCCTGTGCCTAAGTCATGTTTTCATCCTGTGCTACACCTGCCTGTGACCTTGACTTGATCAAAAGTCAGCATTGGGCTGAGATCTGTAACGTTGCTGACTGCAGAACAGGATATGGACCTACAGGGCAAAGGTAGGAAGTAATACACCGACCTTGGCCTGAGATCAGAGACCTGAGATGCAGGGATAGTCAGGTACGGTTCCGGGGTCGAGGCAGGTGGCAGGCAAAATGTAGTCAGGTCCAGTTCCGAGATCGAGGCAGATGGCAGGTAAAGGGCAGTCAGGTCCAGTTCCGAGGTTGAGTCAGGCGGCAGGCAATGAGTAGCCAGGTCAGGTTCTGAGGTTGAGATAGGCAGCAAGCAAAACAAAGGCAAGGCAGAGTTCAGACAGGAAACAGTAACAAGTACTTTGCACGAGCATGGTTGGATAGCAACTGCCTGCAATTTAAAGGCCAGAGGCAGCTGCTGGCAATGACATTTCAAAGTGAGGCAAACTTCCCGTGAGGGCAGGGATTGCCAGGAAGCAAGATGGTCATGGTAGCTTCGGAGAAGGTGATGTCACTTCCTGTAAGCATTCATCCTGAATGTTCGGACAGATCCCTTATAATATCTACAGCAGCGGCAGCTCTTATTCGAGCAAAAGCCGCTGGCTGTATGTGGCTGGGAAGCGGGTAGCCGCGGCGCGTGGCGGCGCACTGTGACGTCACAGTCACATGCGCGCCCGGCTTCCCCGTCTTCCCCGGCTTCCCCAGGCTTCCCCGACACCCCTGGAGATGACATTAAGGTAAGCGGGGGTTCGGGGAAGCAGAGTGGCAGAGCAGAAGGGGTACAGGGGTCCGGAAGCGTGTGTAAATTGCGCGCGATGGAGGAGGGGGGGTGAGTGGGGGAACGCGGCGGCGCGCGTGCATTACTGGCGGCAGCTGGGGCAGATCCCGGCATGCCGCCGGTATTTAGTTCAATAAGATATGTCGCTACTGTACACCCCACCACTCCCTAGTTTTCCCCCAAGCCCAGGCCATGTCTATGTACTGGGCCCCGCCATTGCTCTACTATTCTCCCCAAGGGGCCTCTGGAAAGCACTTCTCTTTCACTCACTCTCCCCTCAGGAGAATATCCTCCTCCTGAATTGCACTTACCACAGCAGTAGGGGTGTGCTACTTGAGGAAGCTATGGCACAGCGTGAACATCTGAGGCTGTTCCACCCCTGCTAGTTTCATTCTTCAGAGAAGTAGTGGCCAGTCTTTCAGGTTTCCGAAGCCCATGCCACTGACCCCCCCTTTCCTAATCTTGCCACCTTGGAAAAATCATATTAGATAGTGTTTTATGCAATATTGTATGTTAAAGTGTTGTGTATGATATGTGTTATAGTAATTTCTCTTTCAAGGAAAAATTCAGCCAAAAACCTGTGTCCTGGGCCCCCCATCTCCTCCTCGTCACTGCTCTCCATGAGTCAGGCTATATCTGTTCCAAAAACTCAGTAATGTATTACTCTTATATGTACAAATGTAGCTTGAAAGATTGCACACATACCTAAATATATTTATCTTTTGTCTCAGCTCTTATCTCTCTTAGGGCTGGAGCACACACCACGGTACACAACGTCCACGTGCTTTCGTGCGCTTGCACATTCGTCACCGACCCCTGGTGGCCAATGGTTGTGTTCATTGTTGAAACTTCCGTTGGCTGCAGAGCACGGCGTCGTCGCCGGTGCTGTAGCTGGAGTCTTTCAAAACTGTGATTCCTGGCTGCAGCAGCGGGACGTCAGTTTTGGCAGCCAATCAATGTCCAGACCTTTTCATTGATTGGCTGTTGAAATTGGGATGGGGGACGGGACTACAGCAAATGATTAAAGAAATAACAGAAACACTAGAAAAATAACCGATTGCAATGTCTCTCAAAAAGGGTGAAAGTTTAACTTTCTGAGACTTTGTATGTTGAGTTTTTCTCACCGGTGTGAGCAAGGGCAACGGTGAACTGATAACATGGAAATGAGATGTGTACATGAGGGAGGAGACATAATGCTCTGAGCTGCAATAATACAATAAAGATCTCTAATAGAGGTGTCACCACTTGCTCACACCCCCGGTCCCTGCTGCTCACACCCCCTGGCTTCCTGCTCTCTAAGGGTAGGAGGCTGAGCGCGTCACATGGGGGCGGGGTGTGTCGGATCATTCCATCTGCTGGGGATGCATATCCATTCACCATCAGCTGTTTTGTTGCTCGCAGCGTTATTGGATTGTACTCATGTTAAGTGTCCATTTTAAGCCTGAAAGGACGCCACCAATTTAAGCCCCCGGACAAAACAAGGGTTAGCGAAACGTACGTCGGGGCTGTGTCTGTACTCACATACTAGAAGAAAAAGGAAACCTAGTAAACGAGGACTCAGTCACAGCGAGAGTAATGTAATTGTATTAAAAACATTCTTTATTGTCATCAACGAATATAAAATATAGGGGTTTAAAATCAAATAGCATTAGACGTAACTGTACTCAGAGTAACATTGCTGTAAAAGCTCTGTTGATAATACATATGGGAGAATTGTGACATTTAGTCAAATTCTCATGCTGTAAATAACAGCCTATTGGGAAATAGTGGTAAAGGGGCTAGTATTAGTTACTGCTGTATCGTAACTGCCTTAACGGCCAGTGGTATGTATTGGTAAAATATAGGTAGAATAACCAAATGGCTGGGAACTGAAATACCGAGGCTAGCCTGCTGAAACCCTAACTAATGGGGTGAATGCAGGTATACCTCAAGGTATTGGGAGAGGTAAAACCGGCAATGTACACCTTGCAGAGAATATCTCCCTTCGTGGGGGCACGTAGCCACTATTCAGTCAGTAGGGATAGGATTGTATTTCTGCTGCGGAGGGTAAGTGTGAGGAGGCAGTTAATACATATAGAGATCACAAAGGGATCCGTCAAGATCACCTGTAAGGATCAAAGAGGCAATAAGTGTCTTACAGAAGATAGTGTCCCTGTATATGGGATAGGTTAAATGCCTACTGCATATAGCAGCAGCACAGTAGCCCGGTATGAATGAGCGGCTGTGCTGTGAGGTTAATGGGGATATGCATCCAATCACCCGACCGATCACAGCTGACTGTTGGAGCGGATCTACGGCAAGTAGATAATGCCGTGAGTAGATTCACTGAACGGCTTCCTGCAGAGACCTCCCGGGATAGTTACACAGGGAATAGACACAGTATGCATTCGTAGCAAAGTGAGTAACTACAGTATGTATCGTGTATTCTATTCGAGCGCAGCCAGAGCCAACAAGGTAAGTAACCATGACACTATCTCTAACATGCACTGTCCCCTACATCAGCACTGATCATCGTATATCAATGCTGATGTGCTCGAGGACATGCCTAAAAATATATACAGCAATGAGGAAAAAAGGTCCCTTATTACGAAAGAGAGCCTGCGATGCTGAACAGGGGTGTCCAGTTTGTTACGTATAGAACCTATATGTTCTAATATGCGTGTTTTGAATTGACGGCGTGTCTTGCCCACATATTTCTTGCCACATGTGCAGACCCCATTATATATCACTCCTGTGGTGTTACAGTTTATGAACTTCCGTATCTGATATTCTTTGGAGTTGTTGAAGTTACTGAAAGTTTTAGACACAGTGATGTGTTGACAGGTTTTGCATTTTTGACATTGAAAAGAACCCTCTATGCGTCACGGTTGCCATGTAGCTCTTGGTACCCCCCAAGTGTGGTGGCTATGGACCAGGTGGTCTTTCAAGTTCATGGCCCGTCTGCTCACCATAGAGGGATAGGGAGGTATGGCGTCACGTAGGTCCTCATAGGCCCTTAGAATATGCCAATGCTTTTGTAAAACTTCCTTGGCCACTTTCCATTGTTTGTTAAAAGTGCCTATAAATCTCACTATTTTCTGATCTGTTTCGATGGAATTGCTGTTGACCAATTCAGATCTTGATTTATACTTAGCTCTTTTATAGGCCTTCTTTATAGTTTTTTGGCTGCAGCCTCTTGCTGTAAAGCGGTTCTTTATGTCAATGGCCTGTAGTTCAAAATCCTTGTCATCACTGCAGTTCCTCCTTAATCTGAGGAACTGCCCCACTGGTATCCCTTCAATCAGAGACGTAGGGTGATGGCTGCTGGCCAACAGGATACTGTTTGTGGCAGTGCTTTTGCAGTAGATTGTGGTCTTCAGTAGGCCATTATTACCTTTGGAGATTGATAAGTCGAGAAAGCAAATTTTCTCAAAACTATACTCAAGGGTTAGCCGTAAATTGAGGTCATTGATGTTCAGGATCTCAATAAATTGCTTGAGCATAGCCTCTGACCCCCGCCACACCATTAGCACATCATAAATAAATCGAAGCCATAGTTCCACGTGTGTGGTAAGATGCTCAAGTTCCTCAGAAAATACCACCTCTGATTCCCACCATCCCAGATACAGGTTTGCGTATGTAGGGGCACATTTAGTGCCCATAGCCGTACCCTGTATCTGGTGGTAGATAGTCTTATTGAACCAGAAGTAGTTTTTCTGTAACACAAATTGCAGGAGTTCCACAATAAAGTTGTTGTCGTTATGATACAATTGACTTTGTGTGTTAAGGAAGTATTTGATTGCCCTAATACCCTGATCATGTTTAATGCTGGAATATAATCCCTCCACATCAAGAGTGACCAGGATACAGTCTTCTGCTACCGTAATGCCTTCTAATCTCTTGAGGACATCTTTGGTGTCCTTTATAAATGAAGGCGGGGCAGTAACAAAGGGTCTCAACACTTTGTCCACATATGAACTGGCCTTTTCTGTTAAATTGCCAATCCTGGAGACTATTGGTCTCCCAGGGGGCGGTGTTTTATTTTTGTGAACCTTTGGAAGGCTGTAAAAGGTGGCAATCTTTGGTGTCCTGACCAGGATGTAGTTATACTCTTTTTTCTGAGATCAATTTCTGTGTTAGACCCCTGTTAAGTATGTTAATCAACTCTTTGCTGTATTTCAAGGTGAGATCTGTCTGTAAGATCTCATAGCATGCCCGGTCAGATAATATCCTTGTATTCTCTTTTACATAGTCTTCAGATTTCATAATGACCAGGTTGCCACCTTTGTCTGATGACTTGATGACGATATTCTTGTCATGAGCCAGTTCTTTAAGGGCTTGTTTTTCACTTCCATTCATATTGTCAATTCTTCTTGTCCATGGTAATGACTCAAGGTCTCTGGTGACCATATTGACAAATGTATCAATGTGGGCATACTGGTCCCCATAGGGCATGAATTTTGATTTGGACCTAAGGTCAGTGAAGGGCCCTTCCCCTGGAGGTCTTTCTGATTCAGCCATCAATGCCATTAGGTCATCCAAAACTTCATTTTCCCTGGCATCAGGGACTGGGACACCATCACGGATTGCTATTCTCCTTTCTCTAGATCTGTACATTTTTTGTCATTTTAATTTTCGAGCAAACAGATTTACATCCTTAACCCATTCAAAGATGTTCATATTACTGGAAGGGGAAAAGGATAGACCCTGTTTTAGTTTAGTTGTGCAGCCATTGCTATGGGGATTGTTGGGGAGATAGTTATCCACTTTAATGATTAATCTACCACAGGTGAGGTTTAAATACGTTCCCTGTTTTTATTGGTGGCATACACTCACCACTCCCTATATCTATTTGGCTGCCATACACTATCAGCACTCTTTGAAAAAGTCCATAGCCTGGACGAAACATGTTAGAGTGGTTGCCTGATGTTTGCTGCTAGCGATCAATAAAGTTTTTTTAGACATCCATGCGTTGGCTGCTGAAGTTGCTGTGAACCACGGACCATCCTACCCCCTTCTTCCTGTGTCATCATTTCCGGAGGAGCACGCTGACGCCAGCTACACCAGAGGAGGAAGCCGCTGCAGAATTCCCTGCACCAACAGGGACGGCTTTTTCGTGAGTACTCCTAACCTCCACGCGGTATTTCAGGGAGATTATTGAGGCGGTTAGTGCCAGGCTGTGATATACTTGGGGGCGCCCCTTAGGGAGGTGTCCCCCTGTACCTCTATCCGGCTTACTATTACCCAACTCCCTGTTTTCAATACCGGAGGCTTATTGTTTCATTAATCATTGCTGGGTCTCTCTTCAATCAAGTTGCCATAAAGTGTGTGCACTACCTGTTAGCAGCCTCGGTATACTGGGTAATTCCATATTCTCTAGCAATCTATTTCTACCTGATGGCTCACGGGCAAGTGAATAAGTGAATAAGTAAATTGTATATGCTTATTTGGACTATCCTGGAAAATTCCAAAATATAAAGGACATTATTTACTCAAGAATTTAAGGATTACTGTTTTTTGCACTTAGGCTTCAGCCAACGCATGAGAGTTTTTAACAAGATATTAATAAATAATTTTTATTTTTAATTCAATACTATTATATTGTTTTTTTGCCATGGAAGATATTGATGTTGAATCAGAGGATACAAATGTGGATACATATGTCAATGCATGCGGGGATAATGCCAAACGTTCAAAAAAAGCTGCCCACTTGTTTAATGAAAGTACTGAGGTTATATGTGAGGAGCCTTCAGACCTCACACATTACTTTGTAAAGCTAGAAAGACTGTTGGTGTTGAATATACGCCTATGGTGGGACATCACCTCATTGAACAACTATATTAGATGTAAAAGAATACCACGAGGTTTGCGAATAAAAAAGACACCAACATTTGGCTTTACCAATATGCAATTTGAGCAGGACTGGACTGATACTCTAAACCAATGTTCCTTAAAGCTAATGGAACTAATCATTCAGCAGAAGTCAAAAGAAAAGGAGCAATTAATGTTGGAAATAAACCTTTTGAGGAACAACTTGAAGCCATTTACTAAAATGGATCAATTTATAAAAAACGACAAAACCCTGCTGACTAATATTGAGACCATAGAGGACACAATAAGTGACAAAAAACACAGCAAGTTCGAACGAGACCGTGTAGATTATATAAAAGGACAAATTTATTGTTGGCAGAAACCTCAAACAAGAGAGAATGTGGGATCCAATACAGCAAGGGGGTTTAAACCTCAATCCAAAGGATGGTCTAAAAGCAACCCTAATAAGTCTATCTTAAAGGGAAGATCAGCTGACAACTCAGGTGCGGAGTCAGACTACTCAGAGTGCGAATTGAGATCTCACTCTGTATCTTTTGAAGGTTCTACTGAGAGTATACGGGATAACCATGGGAGATCTAGGAGCGACAGCAGGTCATCCATCACATCTAATGGGGCCAGATCGAAAAATCAGGAACAGGCTCCCTCTTCGTCTTCTTTTTTATCCACAGGAACACGATCACGCCGCGAACCAGACGATCGCGGAGAAAACGTGGAAACTCGCGGGAGACCAAAAAGAAAGAAGTACACATAGATGAGTGTGATAATAACGTCATTAATCTCTCAGGAGTGGAACTCTCCCATGCACAATTATCTCTACTAAATAAGGGACTGGGTTTTGCCCCGGTTCAGGACTTCCACTTGTTCCAGACTGTGATTGACCTCCAAAGGTTTACTCGCAAATTATCCTTAAAAAAGTTTTTTATATCAAGAGGACATTTTCAAACTAATAACTTGTCTGACTCTGATAATGATGTTGTATTACCCAATACTGTTGATGAACTACCTAATATTGTTACTAATGATGCATTAACTAATATTTCTCTTGATACCTTTCAGGAAACCTGTGTATTATCAGACTTGGACGCATTACTTGAGCAGCAAGGCGAAGAAATCAATGCTTTCTCCCAACCTTTCTTTGGCACCCACTCCTCAGGATTTAAAAAGAAGTCTATCTTCTGCCCCAATGCCAATAGGGGGCCTTTCATTACGGCATTTGAAAGGTTGGTAGAAAGAGACCTTCAAATTTTATCTAAAGGTTTCTCCTGCTCATCTATGCATGCCAATAACCTGACATACACGGAGATTCATGAACTAGACACCTTGAAGCATAACAAAGACATCATGTTTAGAAATGCTGATAAAGGTGGAGCCCTTGTGGTTTTATCCACCCTACAATACAAACAGGAGGCATTACGGCAGCTAGGGAATCCGGATCAGTATAAACTTCTTAAAAAGGATCCAACACAGGACTTTATTAGTCAACTAGATGAAATTATTGAATTTGGAAAGATACTTTGTACATTAGACAAACATGAGATTGAATTTTTGAGAAGTCCACATCCCGTGATTCCGGTATTCCACCATCTCCCAAAGATCCATAAGTCACTGGTCGACCCTCCTGGTCGTCCTATAGTGGCAGGTATTGGATCTTTGGGAGATGGGTTATCGCGGTATGTGGACTCTTATCTCAAACCATTGGTACTGGCATTACCGTCATTCATTAAGGATTCCACGGACCTCATGGTAGATGTAAAGGATCTGGTCTGGAAAAAAGAATACAGATGGGTCACCCTTGACGTGATCTCTCTGTATTCCATCATTAATCACGATCACGGGTTATTAGCTATCACGCACTTTTTAAATTTATCACATCTGTCCACTTCACTTTGCACTTTTCTATTAGAATCTATGAAATTTTTATTAACTCACAATTATTTCTTATTTGATTCACGTTTTTATTTACAATTATTAGGCACTGCAATGGGCACAAGTTTTGCACCATCATATGCAAACTTATTCATGGGGTTATGGGAAGCACAATATATATATCACAGTAATAATTCTTATCGTTCACAAATTATTTACTATAAAAGATTCATCGACGATCTCATTATTATATGGGACGGCGATGAATCATCACTTGTAGCATTTATAAACACACTTAATATCAATAATGTTAATATCAAATTCACTTATGAACAAAATATAAATTGCATCAATTATCTGGACCTGCTCCTTTACATAGACCATGACATGCTAATCCAAACTGACATATTTCGCAAGCCAAACTCCCGAAACACACTACTGTCAGCCAAAAGTTGTCATCCACAATCTTTAATCAAAAGTATTCCGAGGGCCCAATTTGTAAGGTTGAGACGGATATGTTCTGATGACGAGAATTTCTCTTTGCAGTCACAAGCACTATTTGAGAGATTCCAAGCCAGGGGTTACAAATATACAGATATCCAGACAGCATACGAGTACGCTATGACTTTGGATCGCCCTGGAATCCTCGATAAAAAGAAAAAAGACAAACATCATAAGGGGTACATACAATCTAAGAGCAAGTATAGTGATATGAGTCCATTATTCATCACGACTTATAGTCGCCAATCCAAGCTTATATGCGACATTGTGCATAAACATTGGCACACCCTGTGCCTTGATAAGGATATTGCTGAGTTTACCTTGAAGGGACCAAAATTTTTATTCCGTAGGGCTAAGACACTAGCATCACACCTCTCGCCAAGTCACTTTCAAACTAAAACTGATCTTAAAAGAATTGGTAGTATTCCTAAAGGTTTTTATGCATGTGGAAATTGTTCCATGTGTAAATATGTTCATAGTACAAAATTTGTCCAAACTGACATCAATGGAAAAAAATATTTTATTAAAGAATTTTTGAATTGTAATACATCCTACACCATTTATCTTTTGAGATGTGGTTGCAAAAAATTGTATGTGGGACGAACCATTCGGCCAGTCAAGACCCGCATTGCCGAGCATGTCAGGCTTATTAAAAAGAATGATGTATCTCATCCAGTTCCCAGACACTTCTCCAGATGCCCTAAAGGGGGAATAGCCAACTTTTCCTATATGGCAATTGAACATATCCCTTGTAACGCTAGAGGAGGCCATAGAGAGGGGGTATTAAATAAACAGGAAATGTATTGGGTGTACACTCTGAACACACTCCATCCGGCCGGCATCAATCAGGAGTGGGAACTGAAACACTTCCTGATGGGGTAATGGCTAAGTTTTGGGGTGGGTTCACAGTGTTCACCCAATTACATTGTGATCTGGGAGGTGACATATTAAGTTACTGTCTGTCATGCGGTTGCCACTGTATTCATGGATATGAATTATGTGAATAAATTGATAAAATGTTTATATCCCTTTAAAGTGAATCTTGATACTGAAAATGCTTTATAAGTACTGAAAAGATTTTATAAGTACTAGATATATGAAATCCTTTGTTATACATCTGTATACTTCCATTAATTGATATAGCTTTATATAATAATAATGATGCTGGTAACTTAAAACATCAGTAGTTGTGTTTTTAAATTTATCCATTATATGTTCTGTTTTGTTTTTAAGATTTTTCATGTGTATGTTGTAAATACCTTGTTGTGCAGCCATTGCTATGGGGATTGTTGGGGAGATAGTTATCCACTTTAATGATTAATCTACCACAGGTGAGGTTTAAATACGTTCCCTGTTTCTATTGGTGGCATACACTCACCACTCCCTATATCTATTTGGCTGCCATACACTATCAGCACTCTTTGAAAAAGTCCATAGCCTGGACGAAACATGTTAGAGTGGTTGCCTGATGTTTGCTGCTAGCGATCAATAAAGTTTTTTTAGACATCCATGCGTTGGCTGCTGAAGTTGCTGTGAACCACGGACCATCCTACCCCCTTCTTCCTGTTTTAGGACCTTGATATGATTTTCATCAAGTATTTTGTCCGAAAGGTTAATGATTTGAAGTTCATCAGACTATAGTAACCTTGATAACCCTTTGTCTTTTTGTTTTTGTTCTTGGAAGAGATTGTATTTCCACTTCTTAGAGCCCATACCTTTCCCTCTTCTTGTTTTTCTTTTTTCCGTCCCTCTTTGGGTTGTCCCTACTCTAAAAAAGAAACCTGGGGAGATAGTGGGCTATGGATGTTCTGGTTCCAGATGTACTACTTTCTGATGTAGCAGGTCTCTCATCTTCACTTTCTGACACCTCCCACTCTGTTGAAGAGTCCTGGGTGTTGGGTTTAGTTCTTTGAGTTCTACCTTTGGACGTAAATTTATATCTATACATTTTTCCTGCTTTGTAGTCATCTGAATCTCTCTGGAACTTTTTACGTTTGTGTTCTTTTATATCACCCGTAAATTTTTCTATGCTACTTTTGAGTCATCCCTCTAATTCTACAAATTTATCATTTGCTTTCCACGTCTCCACTTTTTCCAACAGGGTATCAAGATCACTATTTACTTTTGCTAATTTCTCTTTTTGGTAAGTAACCAAAAGCTCCATTAGCATTATTGAGCACTGGTTCAACACCAGTTCCCAAGATCTGGTGAAATCCTCATCTGTGATGTCATAGGCAGGTTCTAAATTAACCCTCAGGCCCCTGGTTACTTACCTTGTTGGCTCTGGCTGCGAATAGAATACACCAGCGGTGCGCAAACTGGGGGGCGCGCCCCCTTGGGGGGGCGCAAGATTATGTAGGGGGGGCGCAGGCTGCGTGTGGAGAAACCTGGGGGCGGGCAGAGCTGTGCACAGGCTGCTTCCAGTTCTCTGCTGTCTTGCAGAGGGGGCGGGGCCTTGCAGAGGGGGCGGGGCCTTGCTGCGGGGCCTTCCCTGCACACAGACAAGCCCTTCTCCTCCTCCTGTCTTTTACCCGCCCGTTTTCAGCTGCACATGGGGGGACCGGAGCAGGTTTAGTTACTCCCTCCACCCACCGTGTGTGTGTGTGTGTGTGTGTGTGTGTGTGTGTGTGTGTGTGTGTGTGTGTATATGTAGAAATGTGTGTGTATATGTATGTATGTGTATATGTGTGTGTGTATATGTATGTGTGTGTGTGTGTGTGTATATGTAGAAATGTGTGTGTATATGTATGTGTGTGTATATGTGTGTGTATGTGTTTTGTATGTATGTGTGTGTGTGTGTGTGTGTGTATCTATATATGTATGTGTGTGTGTGTGTATATATAAAGTGTGTGAATGTGTGTGTGTGTGTGTGTGTGTGTGTATATCTATCTATATATATGTGTGTGTGTGTGTGTGTGTGTGTGTGTGTGTGTGTGTGTGTGTGTGTGTGTGTGTGTGTGTGTGTGTGTGTGTGTGTGTGTGTGTGTGTGTGTGTGTGTGTGTGTGTGGTGTGGGGATTGAGTGTTGTGTGTGTTGGTGGTGATTATGTGAGTGTTGGTTGTGACTGTGTGTGTGTAGTGATTGAGTGTGTGCTGTGTTGGTTGTGATTTGAGTGGGTGTTGTGTGTGTGTATGTGTGTGTGTATATGTATGTATGTGTGTGTGTGTGTGTTTGTGTGTATATATATGGACTGTTGTGTGTGTGTGTGTGTGTGTGTGTGTGTGTGTGTGTGTGTGTGTGTGTGTGTGTGTGTGTGTGTGTGTGTGTGTGTGTGTGTGCTGTGCCTGTTGGTTGTCTGTGTGTGTGTGTTGTGGTTGAGTGTTGTGTGTGTTGGTGGTGATTATGTGAGTGTTGGTTGTGACTGTGTGTGTGTAGTGATTGAGTGTGTGATTTGAGTGTGTGTTGTGTGTGTGTGTGTTGGTTGTGGGTGTTGTGATTGAATGCAGCGTTGCACAAACTGAGGGGGGGACGCCCCAGGCGCAAGATTATTTAGGCGGGGCGCGTGCAGCAAAACCTGGTTGTGCAGGCGAAAAAGATGTGCGCGCGCGGGCGGCCAAATAGAATAGTGCAGGTGGGGCCACGTGATTCGGAGGTACGCGGAGGAGCACGGCCCAGCGCTGTGATGTCAAACGCCCCTCCCTCCGGTGTCTGCCTACAATAGCGCTGTGGTCCTGCTCTCCTCCGCTGGCAACCTGCTTCGCTGCGATCCTCTTCAAGTGTGAGGGTAGGCTGCCAATATATCACTCATACTATGAATGTACAGAAATAATAAGCTCGTGCTTGCAAAATTATGCAGGACACCCTGTGCTGATGCTTGGAGAGTTGGTGATGTCACCGCTCTCAGCGGCAGCGTGGACGCAGCCTAATTTTGCAAGAACGAGCTGTTGAAGTATGTAAGTATTTAGGCTGCGCTTATAGTGCCGGCGACGCAACGTCGCCCGAAAACAAATGCATTGGCGCCGCCGAGTAAGCGTGACGTGGCGACGCGATTTTTTGAAGCCGGCAATATTTGATTTTTAAGGGGCTGTCGCCTCATATGAGAGCCCCTGAACCAATCAATGGCCTGGTCGCCCACGCCGCCGCCGCAAATCGAAATACAACTTTCGCTAGCGGCGACGGGTGACGTCGCGGGCTCTATATGCGCGGCCTTAGACATATTTGTATTTACATTGTATACCGTTTAATAAAGGGTTTTTTTTCATGGCATTTTGATTACATCAGGCAGGGGGGGCCCGAGAAATTTCATGGATAAAAAGGGGGGCTCGGCATAAAAAGTTTGCTCACCCCTGGAATACACGATACATAGTTACTCACTTTGCTACGAATGCATAGTGTGTCTATTCCCTGTGTAACTATCCCGTGCGGTCTCTGCAGGAAGCCGTTCAGTGAATCTACTCACCGCATTATCTACATGCCGTAGATCCGCTCCAAAAGTCAGCTGTGATCGGTCGGGTGATTGGATATGAATCCCCGTCAACCTCACAGCACAGCCGCTTATTCACATCGGGCTACTGTACTTCTGTGATCGGTCGGGTGATTGGATGCATATCCCCATTAACCTCACAGCACAGCCACTCATTCATACCGGGCTACTGTGCTGCTGCTATATGCAGTAGGCATTTAACCTATCCCATATACAGGGACACTATCTTCTGTAAGACACTTATTGCCTCTTTGATCCTTACAGGTGATCTTGACGGATCCCTATGTGATCTCTATATGTATTAACTGCCTCCTCACACTTACCCTCCACAGCAGCAATACAATCCTATCCATACTGACGGAATAGCGGCTACGTGCCCCCACGAAGGGAGATATTCTCTGCAAGGTGTACATTGCCGGTTTTACCTCTCCCAATACCTTGAGGTATACCTGCAATCACCCCATTAGTTAGGGTTTCAGCAGGCTAGCCTTGGTATTCAGTTCCCAGCCATTTGGTTATTCTACCTATATTTTACCAATACATACCACTGGCCGTTAAGGCAGTTACGATACAGCAGTGACTAATACTAGCCCCTTTACCACTATTTCCCAGTAGGCTGTTATTTACAGCAGTAGGCTGTTATTTACAGCATGAGAATTTGACTAAATGTCACTATTCTTCCATGTGTATTATCAACAGAGCTTTTACAGCAATGTTACTCTGAGTACAGTTACGTTTAATGCTGTTTGATTTTAAACCCCTATATTTTATATTCGTTGATTACAATAAAGAATGTTTTAATACAATCACAATACTCTCCCTGTGACTGAGTGCTCGTTTACTAGGTTTCCTTTTTCTTCTAGTATATGCTACTGTACCCTACCTGGTGAGCACCTCACTCCTATACCTTTTAGCTGTGGGGGGGGGGCTCCCCTTTTGTGTGTAGCCTGTGTCTGTACTCCCCTGGAACCCCCCAACCTGGCTCAGTATCTTCAGTGGACACTCACTCTTACAACTTTGCCATCACCCTATTTCTGCTACAGGACATTTCTACTTATCATCTGGTGGTGACTATTGCATCTATACAGCATGGTTCATGTATTGTGTTTACCTCACACATATTACCAATGTGCTGCTGTTGTTTAGTGTACTATCTACATAGATAGATTTAGTGTCCTCATTTTATTAACCCTTTCATTTTTGACCGGCCGGTCTTGGGTTTTATGAGCAGGTCATTTACAAATTTCTGGTGACATTCACCTGCATACTATCATTCCCTGCAGTATGTATTACGATTTTGTGTATCAACCAGAATTTATGTTTTTTGAATAAATTCTATCATCATTTATTATTGCTAGAGTGCTTTTGGTGGGATTTTTTCTCTTCTTTTTTTTCATTAATTATTTTATCCCCAGCACCGTCATTAGGTCAATATAATTTTCTATCTGACCTTATTTTGTGATTATAGCAATTTCAAGTTATCTTTCTAGTTAGTTGCAGGCTTATTTGTGATATATATATATATATATATATATATATATATATATAATCAAAAAATAAATAGATGATACCGTTCTGTGGCTAACGAAATGCTTTTATTTGTGCGAGCTTTCGAGATACACTGATCTCTTCTTCCGGCGATGTTACAATGAATGAAGCAAGCAAAAGGTATACTTAAAAACAGTGTCTCTTGGAATGTTATCTGTGCTAGTCCTTCCCCCGGTGTGGATGTGTTTTATGGCTTGAGGTGTCAAAAGGTTCCTGAAAGCAAGTGATGTAAGAGTGTGTGTATCTGTGTGAATATAAATGAATGGAGAGCCCACAGTATATACAGTGCTTTACAAAAGGTGTGTGTGGAGTGGGAGTGGATATAAATGGTGTGGGTAGGTGTGGAAATGTGAGAGATTGTAGCATACTAAAAGTGTGTGTGGATACTATGTGGTCCCTATTGGTGTATAGGGATGGAAAAACAAGGAGTATTAGTATGTGTAAGAGACAGCTGAGTGTGCATACATATAGCACAGTATGTACAGACATGGCCTTTAGCGCTCATGGGAAGAGAGTCCACTTGTGTCAGTAATGACTCATAAAATTTCAATCTCTGTTTAGGCCACCGCTAAGTGTCCCGAACAGTTGCATAAATTTGTATTCATGCAACCGTCTCTCTTTCGGTGTTTTAAGATTACCAAGATTAGAAGAGATCAGTGTATCTCGAAAGCTCGCACAAATAAAAGCATTTCGTTAGCCACAGAACGGTATCATCTATTTATTCTTTGATTATTGAAGCTCGGCTAACACGGTACTTATACCTCTACATATATATACTGTGTGTTCTGTGAGAGAGGAGAGCAGTATTTTTTTTGAAGTCATATATCATGCGTTGAAGCTAAAACATAGTGTTCAGACTAAATAATCAATGCAACCCTGAGGTCTTCCTGAAGGGCAGCAGACAGGTTGTTGACGAGATTGACAAATCTAGGTATTTCTGCAGGAAAAACTTTTTCTGCTTCTCTATAGTAGATGGGGGTATGACTTGACTCAAGGTAGCATTTGTTCAACAATCTTCCATATGGCTACTTCAAAATGTTGTAATATTTCACACACAAGGGCCATGAGTTTACCCTTTCCCAACATCATGAGATGCCTGGTAGCTGGATATTGTTTTTTCTGCTGTAAAAGCTGCCCTAATGTAACCCAACCCCCTGGGTCTGGTTTTTAAGGGGTAGGGAGCATAGATACTATCTGAAGACAGGAGAGCCCTCTGAAAATAGTCTACCAGTGAAATGCCTGGAATATGATTGCAAGGAGCAACCAAAGCTCAAACATAGCTGTGAATATCTATGAGCAAGGCAAATGACAAAGATTGTCTAAAACAGATTCACATAGATTTACTATCCATATTGTTGTAGTCTTGGATCTTACCTTGAAGTGAACCGTTGAGTGTAAAAGGGGCCCAAGGACCAGCACAATAAAGGTTAAGCCCAGTCTCTGGTCCCTGCTCGTCCTTCCCTGGGGCTCATCTGGCCTCCAGACCCCTGAGCTAGCCTGTTTTTAAATGTCCTGTAGCCTCTTGCATCCCATGTAAACGTATTCTTTATTCCTGAAGTGTATAAACTGTACTAAAGTGTAAAAATGTGTTTGTGTACAATATAAAGCATACAGGACACCTGCAAGCTCATATTGAACCCCCAAAATAACCACAACATATAAGCATATAAGTGTCACCGAGGAGTGCTACTGAGCATGGCGATATATATTTAAAACCAGAGACAGAACATGAAACACAGACAGAGCTCAGTGCACATCCAGTGAAACTTATACACGGTACAGTGCCTAAATATATATGTATAGATATCTATTTAAAAAATGGTCTTTTAGTTTAACATTTTGTCCAAAGTGTTGTAAGCCCCTGAGCCACTACACGGCAGACCACATCTCAAGGGTCCTTAACACTAATATAAATTCTTAATAACCTGTGTATTACCAGGAAGAATGATTTATAATAAATCTGTCAAAATTAGTTGCATAGTTCTAAGTCTGATTGAAGCTTTTATTAACCTGTACATTACCAGAACCATGCAGCTAATTTTAACAGATTTATTGTAAATAATTCTTCCTGGTAATACACAGGTTATTAAGAATTTATATTAGTGTTAGGGACCCTTGAGATGTGGCCTGCCGTGTAGTGGCTCAGGGGCTTACAACACTTTGGCCAAAATGTTAAACTAAAAGACCATTTTTTAAAATAGATATCTATACATATATATTTAGGCACTGTACCGTGTAAAAGTTTCACTGGATGTGCACTGAGCTCTGTCTGTGTTTCATGTTCGGTCTCTGGTTTTAAATATATATCGCCATGCTCAGTAGCACTCCTCTGTGACACTTATATGCATATATATATATATATATATATATATATATATATATATATATATATATATATATATATTTATATATATATATATATATATATATATATATATATATATATATATATATATATATATATGTTGTGGTTATTTTGGGGGTTCAATATGAGCTTTCAGGTGTCCTGTATGTTTTACAATTCTTGTTCAGCTGGTCTTAGCTGATTGGAGAGTGGCTCTTCCTATCTTGTTGAAGCTCACCCCCTCCCACATTTAAATGGTTAAAAGCTCAATTATAGCATCTCCCACTCTCAGGGGAAATTGCTTGCTTGCAGTATGATTGTGACAAATCTAAGACAGAGTGCTTTTCCTGGTAATGTACAGGTTAATAAAAGCTTCAATCAGACTTAGAACTATGCAACTAATTTTGACAGATTTATTATAAATCATTCTTCCTGGTAATACACAGGTTATTAAGAATTTATATTAGTGTTAGGGACCCTTGAGATGTGGTCTGCCGTGTAGTGGCTCAGGGGCTTACAACACTTTGGCCAAAATGTTAAACTAAAAGACCATTTTTTTTAATAGATATCTATATATATATATTTAGGCACTGTACCGTGTATGTTTCACTCGATGCGCACTGAGCTCTGTCTGTGTTTCATGTTCTGTCTCTGGTTTTAAATGTATAATATAAAGCACAGATAAGGTCTCTGTACATGTGGGGCTGAGAAACCCTTTGTGCAGCGCACATGTCCGGAGAACTGGCAAGTGCAGGTGCTGGAGGGCGAGGTGGAGGGACAAAGAAGAGAGTGGCTGGGGGTCGAGGTCGGTAGAGGGAGCCATCAACCCAAAAATCAGAGCATTTGCAGGTTGCAAGCCAGTGGGAGATATCCTGTTACCTCGGGGAAGCCATTGCCAAGCTCCCTCTGCTAGGCGCTGCTCCCATTGACCTGTTTGTATTTACCTCCAAAGCGTTTAACTCTCTCAGCTCCAACTCCATCCCAGATTGGCCAATGCAGAAATGCCCTTGCATCCGAATTGGTTCCTGAGCAGCATCCATGCTGTAATTGGTCGCCATCCTTTCTACCATGATTTCCTATGATAGTGGGGAATCTATGTAAGGGAAACCTGAGCAGCATATCGGAGCTCTTTCTGATCCTGACGTGGAGGTTAACTAAGCAGTGTGCTCCGAGGATGTGCTAAGACACCTGAAAATGGGGCTGGGAGACTAACGAAGCAGGAAATTCAAAAGTGCTTTTGTGCTATGGACTGTGTATTGCCGGAGAAACGGAGAGCAGGATTGAAGCGGGAGATTTGAAAGGGCTCTGGCGTGAAGTGTACCAGAGAGATCTGGACGGTTCCTACCGCAACGTAGTATAGAAGCAATCTCTGGGTAAGCCTTCAATGTGGTGTGCACAAGGGCATAACTACACTACTACAAAACCCTGCAAGGGGGCCCAAGAGTGGAGGGGGGCATGGAGTGGGTGCTGGAAGTTTGGCCCTATAGGTCCGCTCACATTTTTTTAACAAAAACCTTTGCACCAAATCGAATATTACTACAAAAACAGTGAAATGTTTGTGGGCTGAATTTTGACACATACACCCATTTTTAATGCTGTTCCTTAATATTATGTGTTCTATTGTAGTTTCTTTTTAATTACCTGAATTGAGGGTTCCCTAGGAATGGTCAGTTTTGGTAAGGAGACCATTAACTGGTATCTTCTGTTGCTGTCCTGGCATTTTTAAAGTGATAATATGGCTGGCAATGAATAAAGATAATGGGCCTCATGCAGAGAACAGCGCTAATAGCAATCTCGCCATTTTCCGGCGAAAATCGCGCTAAAAACAGCCGAAAATGGCGAGATTTGAAAAAAGCGCCATTTTTTTTTTCCCTTTGAAATTCGCCGCGCGGCTGGAGAGTTTCTAATCTCTCCAGTTTTTTTTTCTGCCGTATGCAGAGAGCCGCGATCGCCATCTAGTGGCTGTTCGCGCCAAAAAAATGGCGCGATTTTCAACATTTTTCCTCTCCACCAAGCAGCTGGCGCTCCGCGGCCGGTGGAGGGGGAAAAAAAAAAAAAAGCGATGTTTTTCCCCACTAGTTTCAACAGCGCTTATAGCGCTGGTTGAAACTCTCCATATGCAGAAAGGCTTGTAAATGCAGTTTTCTGCCCTTTCTGCATATGGAGAAAAAAACTCTCCAAAAAAGCTAAAAATTTTCCCCCTCTCCAATTCTAAAATTCGCTGCTCTCTGCATGAGTCCCAATGTTAGGTACCGAAGCAACCAACATCCTTTCTCATTGGCTCCCATTGCTGGTGGCTATATTATTATGTCCCAGCTATTCATGGAGAACTGGTTAAAAAACTGGTAGTATCCCAGAGTTCAAATTTATACTCATACGCTTTGCAATTCCCTATTGGGTACGACACATTAAATCAATCAGTGCAGTTTTGCACTTTAAAGGATCCAATCGTTTGTAGAAGTGTCCTGAAAAAAAGTGCCTCTCTGACATTGAAAGGGTTAAACAGGGAAACTAGACACCCTTCTCCATATGTTAATGGTATGTGTATGTCAAAACCATTAGAAGTGCAGCAGTTTATAGGAAGCACAAATATACAAGAGATGGATAATCCCACACTGCTTGAAAAAGCCAAAAAACAACAACAAAACAGCTGTTCTGTTGTTTCTATTTTGGAAACTAAAAAGAAGAAGGTTTAGAAGCTCTATAGTATATATGAGTGAAATTGAAAGGCTAAAGTCTGCATTTATTATGTGTGTATTGTGTGTAAGTGGTGAAAGGAAATAGCTTCAGCTTCATTCAAAACTCACCTGCTCAGGCTCGTAGTGAAATGCAGCTGCTGATTGAATAGTATACTAGTAGAGAGTAAAGACAGGTTGGATTGGTGGTTTCTGTATGTCACTGGTGTTAACACAACTGGAAATGACCTACTGGTATACTCTTTGAGAATTGACACAGGTCAGATGGTTGAGTCTGTATTCCAACCTAGTATATACCCAACAGCGCTATCGCCTGCTAGAGATAGATAGTGACTGATTCTGTCTACTCTCACTGCGTGTCTCTTCCAGACTGATGCAGCCCAATAGGACTAACACAATGGCTCCCATTCAGAAGCAGGGACCCCTGCTGTGTTAATTCTGATGGCCAATTCCCCTCTGCTATGCACTTTGTCGTGAACATGCCACGTTTGGTCTGCAGTTCACCAGTACATGTGTTGCGGCAGGTTGCAGGTGAAGCATAGCTATATCTGTAGTATATACCCAACACAGGTAAGTTACAGGTAAGTGTTAAAAAAACTGAAACCAATTTACTGGTATACTAGTTGAGAGCAGACACACTTGTCAGATGGTGGTACAATATCTTTATGCCAACCCAGTAGAGTATATACTCAACTCAGTTAACCTAAAAACGTTAACCCAACTGGAAGCTACTCTAGCCTCGATAAGTGACTCATCGAGCTTTTTGAGCACTTCCAGTACAATTTGGCAAGGTTGCTATTCAGAAAGCTCAGACGACCTGCCAAAGTCGTACGGGAAGTGCTTCTCCCAGAGTGGTCTCGCTCCTGCTCAAACACATCGCGAGAGCTCAAGAAGAAATCCAACTCGAATTTTTGTTTTACAAATTACCCTATTCTATTACCTCCGATGAGATCATTGAGGCACTCACCTTGCGCGCTACTCGCACATTTGATCTCACCTTCCTTGGGGAGAGATTTGTGGTAGGACAGAAGAAAAAAATATTTTTATTGCACCGGATTGAAGCCGGGAATCTCTGGATCGGCTAACTGCAAAGGCAATAAGGGGTTAAATAATAGTGCCCGGTTGATTGTGGGTAGTGGGGTGAAGGTGGTATTTGGCCCATGTTTAGGCCTTGCAGCAGGGTTGCGGGAGTAGTTAACCCCTTCATTACCTTAGCGGTTCCTACCGCTAAGGTAATGAAGGATTTAACTCCTCCCGCTACCCACACGGTAGGCATAAACACCCACCATGGGGCAAATACCACCTTCACCCACCCACGCTACCCACAATAAACATTAAAACACAATACTAGCCAATACGCACATTCATTGCCAGTGTGGTTACCTATGCCCTCAATTTGGAGCAAAGATAACCCCAATAGTTAATGGTATTTATTTCTGTATGGTCCATTCAGTATGCTGGTATTCAGCTAGATAGTAGTCCTCACAGTAGCTGTTCTAAGCCCTAGTCAAATCATGGGAAGGGGATAAGAGGACCCTGCGCTTCTATTCTATTGAAATCCGGTGGCTAATTAGTACACAACATTCAAACACTCAACACAATATTGCTTGTTCTCTGTCGGTAACAAAGCCGATCGAAGGAGCTGGTAGAGTGTTTGAGTGCACTCGAAAATCATATGATACTAACGTAATGACATCAGGGTGATGACCGACGCACGTTCGCGTCAGATGACGCTTTCTCAGAGGTCTATAAATAAATACCTTTGAACACTAACAAGTAACACTAACAATAGTAATGATACTTAGTTACTTGGTGACAATAATACTAACTTTCTACCTATACTGTTTTGCTGAATAATTCCTCATAAATACAGCCCATTACAAACAGCATGGTATGCAGGAACTTTTATATTAACCCTATAACTGTTACCGCCAATTGTGACAACTACTGGACTAAAACATCACAATATATATATATACAGTATATATATATATATATATAGAGAGAGAGAGAGAGAGAGAGAGAGAGAGAGAGAGAGAGAGAGAGAGAGAGAGAGAGAGAGAGAGAGAGAGAGAGAGAGAGAGAGAGAGAGAGAGAGAGAGAGAGAGAGAGAGAGAGAGAGAGAGAGAGAGAGAGCAGACACCATATATAATACAAGATTGAGTAATGCTTAACCAATATCTAAAAAGCAAATATTCAAGATATAATCTAACACAGATTGCTTAATATATATGCTACCTTTATATTGATCCCAACAAGAACAATATAATAAAAGAACTGCTGCATCAATAATTTTATGCTAACCTGATATTAAACTACTTCAGGGATGGCATCTTATGTCTATACAAGCCCTGATTGCTATATAGTATGTACACAGCATTTACGTTTATACACTAAAAAGAAACACAACACTTTAAAGACTACCTTCGTGCTATTCACTATGTATATATTATTGTCACTAATTTGTTTGTGTTTTTTTTATAAAACTTCTGACTATATTTTAAAACATACCTAATAAAGGATACATATTAATAAATCTATCATTACAAATGTATTGTAAAAGAGAGTGCAGCATACAGAGATCTGTGTTCTTTTTGCGGAATACCGTGATAACACAAATAACAAACCGTTCGAGGTGGCAGTGATTTTATGAAAGCTACTAGAATAGGCCCCATTGACTGGCACTGTATACAGGTTGAGAGTTGACCCAGAAAAAAATGTGTGTGGTGCTCTCAAGACAATCCGTGTTGTAGAAAAATATAGATTTGAATGGAAAACAACCCTTAGTACATAATGTAATGAAATGTCTTAAAGGATGCAGCCCGGTTGAAATTTTATCCCACAAAGCAAGGCAGTAAGGATAATATCAATAACACCTGCAAAACATCCTTTTTGGCAGACACAATAAGTATAGACAGCATGGAATAAACTCACTTGGGAATCTTCATCCACCATAAGCAGCAAGTCCAAATGTATCCAGTGTCCCAGAGTTGAATGTGCATCCGTTGAAGGAAGATCTTCAAACAGAAATGGAGGGAGGAAAAACGAAGCACTGATATCCAGCTATGAAAGCAGCAATGAAACCAGCAGGAGTACGTTCCCAAATAAAAGCTATTTAATGGATCAGAAAAGGATACAAGACACACCAACGCGTTTCAGACCTCTACAGTCTAGAGGTCCGAAACGCGTTGGTGTGTCTTGTAACCTTTTCTGGTCCATTAAATAGCTTTTATTTGGGAACGTACTCCTGCTGGTTTCATTGCTGCTTTCATAGCTGGATATCAGTGCTTCGTTTTTTCCTCCCTCCATTTCTGTTTGAGAGTTGACCCAGGGCAGAACGCGTCATCTCTCTGTTCACCTTATATTAGCAATAAATACACTATAAAGGGTTAATCGCAATTGGAACTGATTGACTTGTGTACTCTAGGTAGGACAATAATAGAGACGGAGTGACTTGTGTGTGTGTCTCTCTCTCTGCCCTTCTGCAATTTGCTCTGTATTTCTCTCACTGCCCCTCTACATTCTTGCAATATCTTGCAATTCTCTGTCTTTGTCGCTTTCTGCTCCTGCTGTCTCTTTAATTAGTTTTATTTAAGGTTTAGCTACTGTAAGGAATCCACTACTGGCTTTGACTATTGCCTTGCAGACATGTGCAGTTGCAGGCTTCCTCTGGCAATCTATGGCACAGGTGCTGCCTCTCATTGCAGCTTCTGCCCTGTGCTACTTCATTGGAGGAATTCTCACACACCCTCCTCCTGTGATTGGATCTCCGCCCTTTATATTCTAGGCGTTGGCTCTGAACCAGCGCCGAGCATAAATTATTCCTACCTCTATGTTACTGTCTCTGCCACAAACCACCCCAGGCCTCTCTCCTAGCGTTCTTACCTTCCAAGTTCCTGAGTATCCAGAGGCCTGGTCCTGGACGTCTGTGCTGAAGCGTTGTTGCCAGCACTGGCCTGCTGCTATCTCCTTGCAGTGGCCTACCCTGGACGTCTGTGCTGAAGCGTTGATGCCAGCACTGGTACTGCTGCATTCCCTCCTAGCAGTAGCTACCCTTCCTGTCCTGTGGCCTGCCGCTATTCTCCTGTAGTGGCCTATCCTGGACGTCTGTGCTGAAGCGTGTTGCCAGCACCGGTACCTGCTGCATTCCCTCCTAGCAGTGGCTACCCTTCCTTTCCTGCGGCCTGCTGCTATCTCCTTGCAGTGGCCTGCCCTGGACGTCTGTGCTGAAGCGTTGATGCCAGCACTGGCCTGCTGCTATTCTCCTGCAGTGGCCTACCCGGGACGTCTGTGCTGAAGCGTGTTGCCAGCACCGGTACCTGCTGCATTCCCTCCTAGCAGTGGCTACCCTTCCTTTCCTGCGGCTTGCTGCGATCCTCTTGCAGTGACCTGCCTTGGACTTCTGCGCTGAAGCGTTGGTTCTACCCGACGCTGCCCTGCGGTGAACTTCGGCCAGCCTGCTGTCTCCTCCTGCTGAGATCGGCGTCATGGGCCGAGGCCGCTCCTCGCGCAGAAGCCACCCCCGCGCTCACGCTCCTAAGCTGAAGCGGGGAAATCCTGACTACCTGTTGCCGAACTCCTGCTTCCATAACGACGATGCTGCCTTCTCCAATCCTGACCCTGCGATGTACGACTACGAACTGCGCACTCCGGATCAGTCTGCGTGGACTCAGGTCGGTGATTATATAACCCCACCTCAGCCCCGCGGTCCGGTCCCGGTTTGTGGCGAGCATCGGCGTAACAGTATGCTCGGCCCGTTAAAACCGGACCGCGCCGTGGCGGGGTATGGCAATTTTCCAACTGAAGTTATGTCCCGTCCTGCGTATCAGTCCCACTATGAAGGCCAGTATTTGTGTGAAGTACTACCCCTGGTTGATGAACTGTGGACGTATGAAGGTTTAACCCCTTTGCAAAGACAATGCCGTTGTGATCTCTTTATTAAGGCTTACTGCATCCTGAACTTAAAACAGTCTCTAGCTGCTTGTATTCGCTCTCCTGATTCCCCTTTAACCTGGGATAACGTGTACCCTTTGGAACTGGCCGACGCCCAAGAGGCAATCTATGCCCTGGCCTCATCACTGGACATTCATCTAGTAGAACAGAGCGCCCTCCTCATGTTGGCTCAGTCTCAAGATACACTCCATGTATTTTCCTCAACACTAGACACTCACATAATAGAACAGGATCCCCTCCTTGCCAGCTATGCTGCTGCTTGGCAGATTCTCTGTGCTACCAGTCCTGTTACTAAACCTGTGGGGTTACCTCTCTCTCCTAAGAATGGTCAAACCATTTCTCTGTCGCTGCCCGCTAAGGAAGAAGCTGCCACGCTCCCTAATCCTGAGTTAACCTCCCTAAATTCTGTCCCTGAGGTTATTTCGGTCTTAACCCCTGCTAGTCAGGCTTATGCGTTCCCCACTGTAAATCCCTGCAGTCCCCAGGTCAGTGTGTCTTCCCTAGCACCAGAGAATGAGTCCTGTTTGCCCTCTTTTCCTAAACCAAAAATTCTAAGCTCTGTTTCCGAGGTTTTTTCTGTATTAACCCCTGCTAGTCTGCTCTGTGAGGTTCCTACTGTTAACCCTAGTATTCCGCAGTCTAATGATAGGTCCCTAGGGCAAGAGGCAGAACCCCCTATGACCCCACTCTCGGAGACTAGCTTCTATTTCTCTGATTCTCAGGTACAGAGTAATTTAACCCTTGGGGTTTTTCCTATGTTAACCCCTGCAGGTCAGCCCTGTGAATCTTCCTTGGTAGATCCCTTTAGTTCGTCAGTCAGGGATACCTCCTTAGCCTCAGAGGATCAACCCCTTTTGTCCTCTGACTCGGCTAAAATTCTCGGGGTTATGCCCCCTGAACTTTCGGCAATAATACTGGCTCCAGTAAAAAGTACTCTGGAGCCGTTTGTTTCTCTAAACCTGTTCGCAGAATCCCTACTCCTAGGTATTTCACTCACCCCGTCTGTCACTCAGAGAGCTGAGACCCCTGCTTCTGAGCATAGACGCCTTTTCGTGGAATCTGTTGTCGTTTCTGATGTCCCAGACACTCCTTCCCAAATACCCACTTCAGAGACCAGCACAGGCGTGGTTACCCCACTTGCACTGTCTGAGTTCTCCTCTTCTCAAATCCTAGGGTTTAAAGCGAACAGTATATATTATGCTCCTTTCCAAGTGACCCCTACTGAGATCAGCGTATCTGCTGTTGCTCCCTCAGTACCATTAAAGTTAGGGCCCTTCTTTTTGAAGGATCAGGCTTTCAAGTTTGAGACTCCCTTTATCCCTGACTTTGTAAATCTGCAGTCCCTTCTCACTGTAGTTAAAAGTTCTCCAGCAGCCGCTGAGTTAAGCTTTGCCGCTGCCAAATCTTCTGTTATAGAAGCAACCTTGCCTAGCTTACTTCTGTCTGTCCTATCTGTGATGCCTATCACCTTTACTAAAATTTCTGTTTTGCAAGGTATTTCTCCTATTAAATCTGTGATACCTGCAATTCCTTTAATCAGTTCCAAAACCCCTGTCACTAAGTCTCCCATGGAGTCTGATGCCCTCACTAGGGATTCTCAGGGACCCAATTCTGTAACAAGCAAGATGTCCCTTGTGTCTGTTGGAGAGTTTACCCCAGTTTCTCTCACGGATCATGCCACAGCCTCCGGGATGATTAAAAATGACTTTAAGTCTGGGATGCCCATTCCTGTAATAATACTGTTTCACGCTGATTCGCCCACAGTATTCGGGGTATCCACTACTGACTGTATGTCTACTACCACGCACTCAGGGGTATCGCATTTGGAACGTTGCCTTTTTTCAGAAGATCCCGTCTTTAAAATGGACTTATTTTTCTCTGTGTCTTCCACAATACTTGGGGTACTTGCTATTGACTGTCCTGTCCCAAAACTAGGGTTACCTCTCAAAAAGGTGCCTGGAGCTACCGATGTTAAAGACCCTATGTTTAAAACAGTAACAATTTGCATTGCTTCTCCCACAGTATCATGTGAGACCTGGGTACCTGGGACCTCCACTCCGAAGCCAAGCTCTAGTTCTCTGTCTTCTTTCTCTGTGTTGGAGGCACCCAGCTTTAACCCCAAGACTTTTTTCCCTAAGGTCGATGCACCGCTTAACCGCCTGCCTTGTTTTTTGGATAAAATCTGTTTTCTCACCTTTCAAACAGACTCCTTACTCGCAGGTCTCTGTGCGGTGCCCAAAGTGCCCGTTCTGTATGGCAATTGGCCTCTCCCTAAGACGAAGACACCCTTACTGGACCTCGTCGCTTTACCTGAAGCGTCCGTTCCTGTTCTCTATGGGTCCACTATGGGTATAGACATGCTTATTATGTCCTTCGCCAAGGCCACAATTTCGGATTTGATTCTCTCTAAAGATCACAAACCAAAGGAAGCGGATCCTTCTTCAACTGCCAGTACCATGAGTTGCATACACACTGCTACAGACTCTCGCAAATTGCTTGGGATAGCAACCCTGCTTGGTATCAAAAGTACCGCTGCAATAGTGTGTAGTGAACCCTCCCGCCCCATTCCCTTGCTAACAACCACCCGGAATTCCTTGGAAGCTAAAGACTCTCGCAACTTCCTCCGTGCTGATTTCACCAAAGACATTGCCTTCTCTGAAGGTCCCTCTGCCATTTTTGTCCAACAATCTGTGTCCTGTGTCCCATACTCTTGGACTATTACTATGCACCGGACACCTGGCTACTGTCCTTCCGATGTTCCCATTCCGGAGCCCTCAGGTCCCATTGTCCATGTACCAAGAACTGCAGTACCACCGCTGTCTTTCATGGCACTCGCCAATGTACATCTGGATTGTGGACCTAATTCTCGCCGGAGACACTTCAGGAACAACTCAATGTCTCCCAGACCTATGAATGGTCCTGTTCACCCAGGCTTCTCACCCAGTGGTGGGGGTACTGTAAGGAATCCCAACAAACTATGGGCTTTCAACGCCACCTCTCGCCTAAGGAGGTTTAGGAACAATTCCATGTCCCCCAAATCTGTGATGGATCTTGTTCGTCCGGAGGTCTCACCTGAAGGGGGGGGTACTGTAAGGAATCCACTACTGGCTTTGACTATTGCCTTGCAGACATGTGCAGTTGCAGGCTTCCTCTGGCAATCTATGGCACAGGTGCTGCCTCTCATTGCAGCTTCTGCCCTGTGCTACTTCATTGGAGGAATTCTCACACACCCTCCTCCTGTGATTGGATCTCCGCCCTTTATATTCTAGGCGTTGGCTCTGAACCAGCGCCGAGCATAAATTATTCCTACCTCTATGTTACTGTCTCTGCCACAAACCACCCCAGGCCTCTCTCATAGCGTTCTTACCTTCCAAGTTCCTGAGTATCCAGAGGCCTGGTCCTGGACGTCTGTGCTGAAGCGTTGTTGCCAGCACTGGCCTGCTGCTATCTCCTTGCAGTGGCCTACCCTGGACGTCTGTGCTGAAGCGTTGATGCCAGCACTGGTACTGCTGCATTCCCTCCTAGCAGTAGCTACCCTTCCTGTCCTGTGGCCTGCCGCTATTCTCCTGTAGTGGCCTATCCTGGACGTCTGTGCTGAAGCGTGTTGCCAGCACCGGTACCTGCTGCATTCCCTCCTAGCAGTGGCTACCCTTCCTTTCCTGCGGCCTGCTGCTATCTCCTTGCAGTGGCCTGCCCTGGACGTCTGTGCTGAAGCGTTGATGCCAGCACTGGCCTGCTGCTATTCTCCTGCAGTGGCCTACCCGGGACGTCTGTGCTGAAGCGTGTTGCCAGCACCGGTACCTGCTGCATTCCCTCCTAGCAGTGGCTACCCTTCCTTTCCTGCGGCTTGCTGCGATCCTCTTGCAGTGACCTGCCTTGGACTTCTGCGCTGAAGCGTTGGTTCTACCCGACGCTGCCCTGCGGTGAACTTCGGCCAGCCTGCTGTCTCCTCCTGCTGAGATCGGCGTCATGGGCCGAGGCCGCTCCTCGCGCAGAAGCCACCCCCGCGCTCACGCTCCTAAGCTGAAGCGGGGAAATCCTGACTACCTGTTGCCGAACTCCTGCTTCCATAACGACGATGCTGCCTTCTCCAATCCTGACCCTGCGATGTACGACTACGAACTGCGCACTCCGGATCAGTCTGCGTGGACTCAGGTCGGTGATTATATAACCCCACCTCAGCCCCGCGGTCCGGTCCCGGTTTGTGGCGAGCATCGGCGTAACAGCTACATGTGTAGTCTTTTCTTCAGCAGCAACTCTTTCTGCCTAAGTACCACCTTCCCTCCCGATGTAGCATGGAGGGGTAAAGGGATGCTGTGTGTGGGGAGTGGGGGTGAGAGGGTGAAAGGTGTTGATAAGAACATTGGCGGGAGAGGCAGCAGGATAATTATAAACAATTGTGATAGTGTGTGAGAAACCCCAAATCCGCATTAAGTCCTCTTGTTTTGGTATCAAAGAGTCTTATCATTCCCAAGAACAGAAAACATTTGAACTCAGAATGATAAGACTCTTTGACACCAAAACAAGAGGACTTAATGCGGATATGGGGTTTCTCACACACTATCACAATTGTTTGTAATTATCCTGCTTGCCTCTCTGCCAATGTTCTTACCCACAACTCCCCCACCCATCCACACACACAGCATCCCCTTCCCCCTCCATGCTGTTCCTTGTCACCATTTTATTACCCTTCCAATGTCTTCAAACACCATTTTCTCACCCTACCATATCAACAGTACATCTCTGTTGTTTTTTTTTTCTGCTCTCCTAACTCCTGTTTTAGCCATAGATTCCTTTGTTAATCAGTATTGCTGACCTGACGAAGAGAGAACTCTCGAAAGCTTGTCCTATGACATAAATTGTTAGTCCAAATAAAAAAGATACCGCTCAACCTTGTTATAGCGCGATCCGCTATAACGCGGATCGCTTATAACGCGGTTTGAGTGTGGACCCAGAATATTAAAACAAAAACACTGCACACACTGCACACACTCACAGCACACACAGCACACTCACAGCACACACACACTGCACAACACTCACAGCACACTGCACACACTCACAGCACACTGCACACAGCCCCCCATACCCCCTACCTTTGGTGTCAGCTGCTGGGGCGTCGTGGGGCTGCTGGTGGGGATCCGTGCGGGGCTGGGTAGGGGGGAATGGTGCGGGGCTGGGGATAAATCGGTGTGGGGCTGGGGGATTGGTGCGAGGCTGGGGGATTGGTGCGAGGCTGGGGGATTGGTGCGGGGCTTGGGGTGGGATTGGTGTGGAGCTGGGGGCGGGATTTGTGCATAGCTGGGGGGGTTTGGTGCGGGGCTGGGGGGATCGGTAGGAGGATCTGTGTGGAGCTGCTGGGGGAAGTGAGGCTGCTTATGGGAGTGCTGGGAATGCTGGGATAAGTACGGTGGCTGCTGGAGGAAGTGTAGGGCTGCCGGCACCTCACTCCACCTCTTCCCTCCTCCCCATCGGGCGCGCAGTGGCAATTTTTTTTTTAAATTAGCGTTGCCCCGTTTATATCGCGGTCGGATCGGATGGCCCCCGAGGACCGTGCTATAATGGGGTTGAGCTGTATCACCTAATACTGAAGTACTCATTTATATATATATATATATATATATATGTATTTATAATATATATATATATATACACACACAGTGGCGACAAAAAGTTCTGCTTAAACGTGCATTGGGTTTCTGTGACATCAGCCAATGTTGTGTCACCAGCTCGACTGAGACATAGGTCTCAAAGACATAGCAAACTAGTTAGATGCTGCAGTAAATGCTAACAGTGTACTGTATGACAGGGATACTATTACTGTAGCTACTACAGCGTAGCTAAACTACGATATTTTGAACAGCTATTAGGGAGTTCCTCTGATTGAGACAGCTTCAGTGTGGTATTCAGTAGGAGTTATAGCTACTGACAGAGTATAGTGGTCTGTGGGTATCCTCCACGGGAGCACACTTTTAGAAAGTATCACTGCGAGTGTTAAATGTATTCACTTTCTGACATTACTGTCTATATACTCACCATGTTATCCTTACACAGCTTTCACTAACCCCATGGGGGTTTAGCATCAAAGTTTTCACACCTACATGTGTTTTTGCATTTTGACCCAGACCTTTACACATTACCAGTGACAATGACAGCTTGTCTTTAATGTATTGTATAATTATATGTTAAATCTCTAAGGATCTCAGAAAAGCCGTTATTGATGCTCATCAGTCTAGAAAGGGTTACAAAGCCATTTATAAGGATTTAAGGCTCCCCCAATCGACTGTCAGACTAATGGAGATAGTTCAAGACCACAGTCACTCTACCTAGTCCTACCAACATTTATCAAAAAACAAACCGGCAAATCATCCAGAAAGTCACAAAAGAACCCCAGAGTAACACTGAAGGATCTACAGGCCACTCTCAGCTTGGCTAATGTGAGTGTTCAGGACTCCACTATCAGAAAAAGACTGAACAAGAATGGTGTTCATGGAACGATATCCAGGAGGAAACTACTGCTCTCTAAAAAGAAAATTGCTGCCATCTGAAGCTCGCCAAAGAGCACATAGATGATCCACAAGACTCTGGACAGACAAGTCAAAGGTAGAACTTTTTGGCCTCAATGAGAAATGTTATGTTTGGCGAAAGCCAAAACTGCGTTTGAATAGGAGAACCTCATCCCAACCATCAAGCATGGTGCCTCAGGACCAGGGCGGCTTACCATCATTGACACAACCATGAACTCTGCATTGAATCAGAAGATTCTAGAGGAAAATGCTAGGCTATCCATCGTGAGCTGAAATAAACGAAAGTGGGTCATGGAGCAAGATAATAATTGTAAACATACAAGCAGATCTACAAAAAAATGGCTGCAGAAGAAGAAATTCCACATTTTACAATGGCCTAGTCAAAGTCCGAACCTAAACCCCATTGAAATGTTGTAGCAAGACCTGAAGCGAGCTGTCCATGCAAGGAAGTCCTCAAATGTCGCTGAGTTTAAGCAATTTTGTAAGGAGGAATGGGCCAAAATGCCTTTAAACCAAATTGAGAGACTGACCAGCAGGTACACGAATTGCTTAGTTGAAGTAATTGCTGCTCAAAGGGGGTATACTGAAACTTAAGGTTCACATAATTTTTCACACCTAGATATTGATTGTTTAATCACTGGTGGATACATAAATGTTGAACAGCAGCACATTTTTGTGTCATTTGTTTGGTCAGCTTATCTTTATCTATTATTAGGAATTAGATTAAGATCTAATAAGATTTTTGGTTTGAAATACAGTATGTGAAAATCGTAAGTAGTTCACAAACTTTTTCTCGCCACTGTACATACATATGTAGTCCCCTCTCTGAGAACTACTAGTTCTGGGTTAATGTCTTAAGGGGTAAACTGGGTGGAATCACTCAGGGTTCCCCCCTCTGCTTTCTACCTTGTGACCAGTGATGTTATGATTGGGAGTACAAAGGGTATATATAGCCCCACCCTTTGTTCTAGAAGCAGGTTCTTCAGAGTTCTGATGGAGTCATCGCTGTGAGTCCTTTAAACAGGTTTTTGTGTATAGTCATGCGTATTAAGATGTGTCCTGTCGCCATTTGTTGTTTTCAGTTAGGACTGTTCCCTTTAAGAGAAATAGATATATTTCAGACAGAACTAACTAAATAATGTAATAGAATGTTGTAATAGCAATCGGATCAAGAAAAGAGGCCCTATCCTCTTACAATATCAAACATACATACAAGATGTTCCCAGCACTCAAAAGAAGCAAATAAAGTCAGCAAGGATTAAGCCAACATAGATTAATTTACTGGTGAATCAAGATAAGGACAAGAATACACAGTGGCAAAGTGCATATACAATGCGAATGTGGACAAAAGTGTTTAAACATGGCCTCTATTTGCACTGAAATACTGCAAACCTTCTAGAATTGTGTATCCAGAATTTTGCTCCCTCCCACTTGTTCAAAAAGATTGTGCTGTTTGGCATTCAAGAACCGTACCACTAGTTTTTTTTCCCCCTAAAGACTCTTGAAGAACTGCATCGTTTATGTGATTGCTACATCGAACTTTATTTGCACCTTTTTTCTCTATTAAACAATGATATTTGTACTTGGTATGGTTCAGATTTAAAATTCAATAGAATAAGAGGTTACGCATTTTTATGTGTTCCAAAAAGGGCTTACAATATGTCTACTTTATTTATTATTATTATTTGTTTTTACAACAGTCTTCTCCAATATTATTTACCAGTAAACTTATTTTTGCCATTAGATCACTTTGGGCAGAAGTGGGACTGCATCTTTTACAACTCTACTTAAATTCATCATTTACCATGTTACTCTTTAATGTTTTCATTACACGCTGAAATATTTCAGACCTTTTCAAATGAATGAAATTAATTTAACTGCAGCTAAAATATTTCTTAAAAAGGGGGGAACATATTGCATAGGAACCATTAGGTAATGAAAAGATGAGACCCAAAGCGCTTCACAATGACAGTATAGTGTGCATCACGCAGCAAATAGGAAGTTCTACAGACACAGACCCTTCCCCACACAGCTTACAATCTATGTTTTTGGTGCCCGAGGCACAGGGAGATAAAGTGACTCGCCCAAGGTCACAAAGAGCTGTTATTGTTTACAGAATTAGTGTTTTTACTTACTGAGCCATTTCTTCGTATTAACACAAGCCAACAATAAAGTTAACATCTAATATATACAATAACTGTGGACTTGTAATTAATTGGGAACCATTAGTCTTTTTTGATAACTTAAAAAGTATGTACTTGTGTAAAACAATTACTACACATTTTTTATTATTTTCTATTTCACTTTTCATAAATTGGTGTACAAATATTTATTGATACACTGAGGTTTATCTAGGTCTGTTGCATGCATTATATTACTGGTTGAATTTCTGTGTTGATGTGGTCAACTCAAACGCACATTCATTTGGATTAATTACAGTGTGTGTTACCTACAGCGTGTGTCTCTGCTACTGCAGGATCAGTCTGATCAATTAACACAATAAGGATGCTTTGAAATATCTAATCTGGAGACCAACATGAAATTGATATGTCAGGCTGAAACATTATTCGTCTTAACATTTACTAAACTGTAGAAATCAATTATGTTTTCAACACAATTACTTTCTGTATGTCTCTTGTACTGTTACTTCAAATGTATTGATCCCCTTCCAGTTGTTGAAGCTGTCTATTCACATTCTTATAATAAAGAAACCATCTGTAACACTAGTTACTTATGAATCATGCAGCTAATCTTTACATCACATTCCAATTTTTATGTAGTGCTGTCACTATGGTTGGAAAAAAATCTCTATCTCCAGACACTACAAGCTGTGTTTTCAATACAAAATAGTGTTTATTTTACATAAAGAAAAACAACATTTTACCCTGGTGAAAGCTTTTATGGCCAAACGTTGTTTTTTTTCTAAATGTAAAATAATCCCTATTTTGTATTGAAAATACAGCTTGTAGTGTCTGGAGATTTTTTCCAACTACAGTATATCAATTCGATCGGGACAGGTGGCTGCTTGTCTCTCTGGACGCACCCGGTAACCTTTTTTTAATATATTATTTCTATGTGCATTATCTTTATGTTTTGATGTGCTGCCAGTATGTACAAACAGTAGCTTTACAAGATTGAACAGTGTAGGCTCTATGGCCCCTATCAATATTATGTGAAGATATCCCCATACCGGGGCCTGTATTTCTGGAAGAAGGGGCTTCCCGGACCTGAAATGAATTCGGTTCTGCTCCGGAGACCCCCTGCTACAGTACACTGTTATTAAAATAAAAACAGCGCGATCGCCTGCGAGAGCTGTGCAAGGAGATGCAGCTCTCTGTGGGCAGCCCTCTATGCAGCTCTTACACACTGTGGACAGATCGCACGGGGGAGAACTTAGAAAAAGACTGATGATACCATCGTTGCTGTCCCGTACGGTATTGTCATTTTCATACCTCACGGTTTGTGACGTGCGGTAATGCTTTCTGATTCTTTCTGAATACCGTGATAACACAAATCACAAACTGTTCGGCGGGAACATGCCACATCGTTCGAGATGGCAGCAAAGTTATCAAAGCTACTAGAATAGGCCCCAGTGTCTTTATTCTCTGACTCACTTCTTGGCCCGTACTACAGTTTTGTTTCATAAATGTACTCATATTTAACAGCCTTTTCAAATTTAGATACAAAAGCCCTTGCCCAAGATGTCAGTATAACAAATATCATAGAGTAAGCAATACAGGCGGCTTTTGCTGAAAGTGTGTTATTTGTTATTAGAAAATTATCCTACATACAGTATATTATTGCCCAGAGCATTTAACTAATGAGAAGTGCATGATCAGGAGGAACATAGTTAAGGTGATTTATTTGTAATTAAATCTACCGCCTAATTCAATAAGGTTAAAAGTTAATTCATTCCCACACCAGGCTATTCAGTAGTAAAAAAAAAAAACTATATCTCAAAGCACCCATAGTTTGAGTATGTCAGCACAAGAGGTGGCAGGTTGCACTAGTTCACACTTTCCTTGAGAAGAGTAATCTACTCAGACAAGCAGTTCTTATGGTCACTGTTGTCTGTCCATTTTAATGTAGTGTGACATAGTAATGCAGGGACAGAAGACACCTACTTACTTTTGAGGCCATTTATTCCATTACCGATTGAGCTAGTGACACAGAGTCAGAGGCAATGGAGACTTTCCCTTTCATTGATGGTTGGCAGCAATACAGAGACAAAACAGACAGCATGTGTGCACCAAACGTCATTTTAGGCTGGGATTATGGTGCCGGCGTCGCTGTGTGTGCGCGCTCGCAAGCACTCTGCTGTATTTTGTTATGGGAGCTACCCCAGTGCCTGCGCAACTGTTGGCAAAGTAGCGCGTTGAAGCTGCAGCGTTCTCAGAATACAAGAAAAGCTGTGTTTACAGACGGCTGCCGCGTGACGTCAGCGCACGTGAGCTGGTTCAGCCAATGAGGGCAAACCAGCTTCGTGATACGTCCGCCACGCCCCTGCCACACGTCTACAATCTACTTCAGCCAAGTTCACAAATTGCTTGGGCTGCAGGAGTGCACGCGGTGGCACGCTCATTCGCACGCCGCCGCGCAGGGACCATAATCCCAGCCTTACACATACAATGACAATTTACCCATAATATATTTTTTTACTGTCCAGGATGGCATGCAGTTAGATAAGTAAATAAAAATTGCATTTATGCTCTTGAATTTGTCTCCCCAACCACACCACTATAGGAGTCGGAAGAAGGGAATGCATTATCCCATTAAAACACCCATTTACTGTAAGTCAATGGGAGTTTCTGTGTGATACCAAAGTAAGTGTGCGCAGCGCACAACAAGAGAGAGAAGCAGGTCTGACAAAAAATAGTTACTTTATTGGGAACACATAAAATCGAGGGTAGGAGCCCTTCTACGCGTTTCGTGCAGGCTATGCACTTTATCAAGTACATTTGGTACTATCACCGCAAGGTATATTATTTTAGGTGGAGCGCTTTTTTCTATGCTTGATTAGTAGTTTTGTATAACTAATAACATAACATACATAACATGTATAACATAACCCTTAGGTATGATGCTTATAATAACATCAGTTGACTTAATTTATTCGTAATGCTTTTGATAAAAGCAAAATAAATTACATATACAAGTACAACTAGATTAATGTGGTTTTTAAGTGCCTCTTTTCCAAAAGTTTATTGTTTGTTGCTTTAAAAAAATATATGTTTTGAGTGCTTTATATCTGAATGCAGTTTGAATAGGATGTAAGCCTTTGTGGGCTTCTAGTTCTGTATAGGACACTTTAAGGTTATCAGACCAAAACATCCACAGCTGTTTCCACTCAGCCCTTCCACCGCCTCTTTCCTTTATGCTGAGTATTCTAATTGGAACCTGCACAGATGGTTCAAGCTCTTCTTCATTGGAATCATGCTCATTCTTAGGAACTATTAACACCTTTGCTGCTGCCGGGACTTGAAAAACATTGCTGAGCTTTAAGAGATTAAGTTGCCTACACCAGTGAAGGGATACAGCATGAGGCCAATTGTATCCTTGTACATAAGTAAAAGGGAAAATGAGACGGTAGAAAAAGTCGGTGATACTTTTGCATATTAGAATGCACTGAATATTGTAGAAGATGGTACATTGATTTGCATATCTCTGTGTTGTACAGTAAGTTGTTTTGCGGGAATTCACCAAGCTGCCCCAATAATTTATATATGTCCAAATACATACATTCTATAGGTTGGGCAGATCTTTTACTCGAGGTAAGATTTGTTGAAGGGTGTGATACCTATTAGGGCACCAGCATGGGAGTTTTTCATAGATAGTCAAAATGGCTTTTGAAACATTATAGGTCTCTTCTACAGATGTACAGGCATAACCCGCACTAACGTACACAATGGGTCCAGAGCATGTATGTAAAGTGAAAATGTACTTAAAGTGAAGCACAACCTTATTTCCACTTATGTAGAAATCCTCAGAGAGGTTGGAGCGGAGCACAGCAGAATGGATGCAGGGGCTAGACACCAAGGTAAGTAAAAATCCTTTATTCCACGATCAACATCATGGTAGTGGATAAATGAAACTCTCTTACGCGTTTCAGGCTTGCCCCCTTTATCAAAGAGAATGTAAATAATGCATTTGTAACAGCCTCTATAGCAGGGGTGGGCAACCAATTTTTCAATGTAGCCACAGGTGTGGCAAATTAGATGTGAAAATAGCCACATCATGTAAGAATTTAGGTATTATGTTGCGCATGTGAAAATTTAAAACACACATTGTTTGAACAAGTTTATTGAAAACATGAACACTTTGACTACTCAGTAACAACTGCGTCAGACGCAAATGATGAAAACACACACACACACACACACACACACAGTCGGTGGGGTGGTATGTTATTTATATATTCTCTGTCCCCCCCCACCCCCATCATCTCATTTCACCCCCCTCATCTCATTCCCTCCCAAATCCATGATCAGGGGCACAGACAGGATGTGACTGGGTACATAACAAAGATACAAGCAGCCATTGCCAGCTGCCCACACGCAGCCACACACACACGCCCAGCCAGCCACACACACACACAACCAGCCAGCCACACACATGCCCAGCCAGCCACACACACGTCCAGCCAGCCACACACACGTCCAGCCACACACACGTCCAGCCAGCCACACACATGTCCAGCCAGCCACACAAACGCCCAGCCACGCACACGCGCACACCCAGCCACACATACACACCCACACCTAGCCACACATACACACCCACACCCAGCCACACATACACACCCACACCCAGCCACACATACACACCCACACCCAGCCACATATACACACACACACCGAGCCACACATACACACACCCTGCACCCTTCATCTCCCATCAGCACCCTTCATCTCCCCTCAGCACCCTTCATCTCCCCTCAGCGCCCTTCATCTCCCATCAGCTCCCTTCATCTCCCATCAGCACCCTTCATCTCCCCCCTGCACCCTTCATCTCCCCACTGCACCCTTCATCTCCCCTCAGCACCCTTCATCTCCCCTCAGCACCCTTCATCTCCCATCAGCACCCTTCATCTCCCCTCAGCACCCTTCATCTCCCCTCAGCACCCTTCATCTCCCCTCAGCACCCTTCATCTCCCCTCAGCACCCTTCATCTCCCCTCAGCACCATTCATCTCCCCCCAGCACCCTTCATCTCCCCTCAGCACCCTTCATCTCCCCTCAGCACCCTTCATCTCCCCTCAGCACCCTTCATCTCCCCCCAGCACCCTTGAAAGCACCCCCCCCCCATCCCCGTCCCCCACCAATGCCTACCAGATCGCGGCGGCAGCAGCGGGCAGCAGTGGTGGCGAGCGGGCAGTGGCGGCAGGCGGGCGGCTGTCAGCGCGTCATGCTGGAGTGTGCTCGGGGGGGGAGCGCGTCATGGAGCTGCATCGCAGGGGAGGGAACGCGCGTCATGCGCCTGCTGGAGCGGGTTGGGGTGTTGGAGGGAGAGGAGCGCGTCACACCGCTGGAGCGCGCTCCTTACCACGGAAGGGGAAATGGGGGGGGGGTTGAGTGTCCCGGCGGCCCTGTTTGCCACAGTTTTACAGCCAATTCGCCACAAGTTGCGAATGGCGACAGGGTTGCCCACCCTGGCTCTATTGTCTTCCGCTTGCTCACAGGTAGGGAGCCGGAATTGCTGTTCAGGGCGTGCTGACGGGTGCATGCGCGAGCTGCCGTTTGCCTATTGGGCGATATGTCCTTACTCGCGAGTGTACTTAAAGTGAGTGTCCTTTAACCGGGGTATGCCTGTACTGTAGTAGCAGCACAGTGAGAAAGATGCATATATCCCCAAAGGCAATCCAACTCATATCTTATATTGATATACAACGTTCTTGTGATATGTCTTCTTACTTTTTTAGTTTCTTAAACTTATACATTATAACTTCATCTATGAAGTACTCTGATGTATATCCTCTAAAAAGCAACACAACTTTAAAATTGAATCTACACTTCTCCAGGACCAATACTGCTGGTAGAAATTGGAACTGATTTGGTAGTACAAACATTTTCAAAGTGTTCGATTGCATGCAGTGTTACACGATAAAATGTATTTTTAAAATGCTATTTACATCTACTTCAACCCCCTAGAAGCAATATTAATAACAATTTTATCATGGAATTCATGTATTGTAATTGTGAGAGGTGTGAGTTGTAATGTTAAGGATTTCTTATAAATAAGGGGACACGATAGAACAGATTATGCTTAATGTCCTTTGGACAACTTTCTTGAAAATGAATTATTATTAGTGTAAGAAAAAAAAAAGATGCCTGAGGATTGCTTCTGTTAACAGTCTACAAACTTACTGTGATATACAATGGTGACAAATGTCAAGTACATATTGCCTTGGTTGCAGGGCAGTATGTTCAATAGTATACTTTCTGTCACAAATAACTTGATCATCATTGTGTTGCACAAACAACAGCAATATAAAGAGTTGGACACTTTCAGCCAAGTGTCTCTTGGTTGTAATACTATTGTTCTTTTGCTTTAAATGTGCCCAAGTCTCATGTGTAAATGGCTTTTGTCTTAATTTAGATGTACAAAAACAAAGAAAGAATAAACTGCTCACTAACAAATTATTCTGTGATATGTAAATATGAATTGTCCCACAAATGCCTGGAATGGCATTGGGTGCACCATAGAAACTATAGACAACCATAGAAACTATAAAGAGTAGGTCCCACCTTGACTGTCACTCATCCGCCCCTGACGAAGCTCCGTTCAGGAGGGGAACGCGTAGGTCATTAGACGCAGTGACGTCATCTGGGAGGAGACAGGTAACTGTATCCCCCACGAGACTGCTACAAGCTTGATGTGTGCGGTTTGGCACTCTGTGCTTTCAGAGACTTCAATCCTGTTAATCACCGCCGTGTGCATTCTCTGTATTCACCCTGTTGCTGGCTCATTAGTGCCATACTTGATTATACTTTATCTGATATGTTATATGGAGTGGGGAATATACAATCAGTACAATGAGATATGGGCATGTCTGCATAGATATTGGTTTAATGCTACTAGCATACAAGCATAATTCATGACCAATTGAGCAGACCCACTTACCATATCATTGCATACTGTGCAGCATCAGGCTATATTTCCCTGTGGATATACTACTACTACCATACACTAGCACTGTGGTCACCACCACCCTATATTGTATCATTACAGTGAGGAGATTGTTACCCTACCTGTTCAGCTACAGCTATGGTAACAATTATAATACCATACAGAGTACCACACTATACACTTTAATGTATATTTTATTCACAGATTGATATTGATGCATCATACCATCACAAGTGTATAGATGTTGTCCTGCGCAGGCTCAATCTACATACCACCAACCTATGATTGTGTTGAATCAAACCTGTATCAATTGTGATCATTATAAATCAGCAGTTAGGAGTTATATCTATCATTAGGTTAGAGCGAAATTATGGCCTTGTTGACCCTTATATCATACTTAGGTCTTAGATTACAACCATATCTGCAGTAGATAGCCTTACATCAGATCTAGCAGGTTGATTCTACATTTTGCAATCATAGGTTGGCTTGATGTGTATGCTGTGTCAGTGATCACATTCTATTACAGCACCATCAGGCTGTATATTAGTTATACAACTGTAGAGGCACCCATAAGGTTCAGTTACCCTATTAATAGTTATGTCCCCCTAGGTGGTTACATTGCATTTTTTACCGTTAGCATTTTGTCTAATATACAATACTATTTGGTAATGAGTTAATAATTGGCAATACACCTTGGGTTCAACCTTACCACACCTGTCCTACTCCCACTCTATTTTTACTACACCATACACATATTTGTCATATATGTATTTTCATGTGTAGACTTTTTTAGCATTATACCTAATAAATGTTATGTTTTAATAGTCCCGGAGTGCATCTACAAATGGGCTTCTATCTAGAGAGAGAGTGACAACACACCTTCCTCTCTAATTTTGGAAAAATTAATTTAAATGTAGTTGCACACTGAGATTCAAAGTTTGGCAAGTCTATCGTCAGCTTCTTATCCCGGGGATTAGAGTTGTTACCTTGTTTTAAGCAAGGAATTATCAAAAACAATATCTGCAATACTTTCACTCACCACTGGAGACTACTTGTTTCAGTACCTTGGTCAACTACAATCAGAACTAACTATTTAATGAGCTACTATATTCATTATGGTGTGCAGCTATCTTCCTTTTGAGTTAACGTCTTCTTAAGCATCTTAATAAATAGGGGCTGTGGTAGTGATATTGCTCTCCCACTGCAGCACACTTGCTTTACGCAGTTTATCCTCTGTTCTGCACCTACAGAGCAGAAACCTAAATTATTTTACACACTTTGGTTGCTGTTTCAATGGTTGCCATTGCAACCTTCTATGTACTCTTTTTCAAACCATGACACTTAAGATAATTTTCAAAGGAATATGTGAGACAATTAGTAGCATTTTTTAAAACTAGCATGCACATTAGGAGGGCTTGGAGGGGGGTACAGGTATAGTCAGAAGAAAGAAAAATTCCACTCGGGTTTTCAAACATCTTTCTACTTTCATACGCACACATCAGTCAGATGTCATACTTAGTCTCCTTCCTCCCTCACACATCCTGTCCAGGTATGCAATCCCAGCTGATTTCAATATGCACACATGGTAGCTTGTGAGGTACTGTACATTCTTTTCATTTCAGATTTTGCGGAATACCTTTTTGAAGCCAAAGCAAATCAAATATTCCATTTAATTTTTGGCTGTATTAATAATAGAGTAAGGCAGCAGTCAACTTTTGAAGGCCACCAGCTGTTCTTCACACCTCAATCCCTATAGCTCACCAGTGACAGGGATAGCTATAGATTTCTATAAACATGGGGGAGAGAAGAGTGCACGGAGACAAGACAACACACCATGTTATTGGCCATCTGGTGTTTCCTGTTTTCCCCTCAGACACATTTCTGCAAAGCTATCTTTTCCTTCACATTTCTCATCATAGAACTAAGTAATGGGATAGCGTTGGTTTTTTTGTTGTTTGTTTTTTACTGTTGTGCTATGTTATCTTTACCTTACTGATGGGCGTGAATCCATCACTTCCAATTACCTTAATTACTCTGTTATTTTCTCTGTAGCTGGCAGAATGCAAACGGCCAGTGCTGTGTGTATTCCCAGGTTGGGCATGGTAGACTGAAACTAAGATTTGAACATTATTCATGGTCTCCTTTTCTGCATTCTCTGCATTTTACTGGAATCCATAATCCCCCTGCAAACAAGATTTGATTATTCTTCTTCTGACTTCAAGAAGCAGATGGGAGAAGGGCTTGCTGTGCTAATGCATGATTTAAAGGTCGTGTTTGCTGTCTCAGTGTGACATACCCCAGAGTCTGCAGTTCTAGAAGCTCAGATATGGTCTCATAATGTTATTGTATGTCTTAAGCAATTAAGTGTATCATAAACTATGTCTGATAAGTATTTCAGTAAGTTTATGTCCTAGGCATTAATGTCACTTTCACTCCTAATATCTTAAAGCTGTGTATTGTATTTAGTGACAGTCTCCCATACTTGAACTTGCCAACTGTGTGTAGATCCCCAGGTTAGCAACACATATTGGATGGGCTGTAAAGTGAAAGCACTCAGCCATGTTTACCTTGTGTAACATGCAAGTTTCATAGCTTAAACATTAGGGTGCCCTCAGTGAATATCATAAAGGCCAGCAATCTAAGGACTTTGTGATTAAAACAGAAGTGGAGGGGCACCACTACCGCTCGCATCGGGATGGTCAAGACCATGTGATTCTTACGTGAAGAGATCATATGATCTCAACTCCAGAGCACTGACAGAACTCAGGGGCTGGCAGTCTTCCGGCACCCGAAAGCATTAAGGCATGTTTAATAGCTTCTCAAGTTTAGCACACAAGGTCTAACTACAAAATGTATAACAATAAAATCTTATGAAATATACAATCTATACTGATTTTATTTAGGTATAATTAATTGTTTGAGTGCCAGCACCTTTGGCACATTGTAATCCCGGCCAGATTGTTTGTGCAGCGCTGAACATGATCTCCTCTAGAAAACAAGCAGAAAGCCTATAATGTAGCTACTACATAAAGTATACCCAAGTTCGAGACCCTATGTTGGGGTCACTGCCTCATGGGGCCCCCAAGGGGCTAAAAGATCATGCCTATACTATATTAATTAGGAATACTGCAGTTATTTCTTCTCAAACTCACAATGGAAGCCACGAGCAAATTATTTTGCATCAATATTTCTGAGGAATTGCTGAAAGCCTTGATATATGTGACCGGTAAGAAAATGAAAAGTATTTGGGGAAAAAATATCTTTCACTTGTGTGAGACGTAGACTTAAAAACAGTCCGGAGTAGCAAATTCCACTGACGTTTCAAAAAGTTAAATCATATACACTGCCATTTTTAATGCATATAGATTTGCATATGTAGGCCTGCAAGTCAGACTCTAGAGAGATCCATTGCAAAGACCATGAAATATGTGCTGTATACGGTTTCTCCCAGAGAGGAAAACAAATTGTACAACTGTCAATAAAGCATTGACCAAGGCAAGTTTGAAAGCAGTTTTAAAGAAATGTACATTCGCAACCATGTTTATTAAGCCCTGAGAGTATACTTTACTTTTGTACGGCTTTGGAAAAGACTGGGAGTTCAACTGCTGAAGGTTTTTATAATAAAATATGTGAACAAGGGAAAATGGGAATAGCAGGAACATTTACACCAACCATTTTTAGACAGGGTCAGTGAGCCCATGCAGCTTATGTACATCAGTCAAACAGCAAGACTCTTTCAGCTTATATAATGGTCCCCACATAGGTGACTTATTGAGACCCTTCCCCAGAACTTGCCTCACATTGCAGCATCGAAGGTGTTAACTGCTGGAAAGAGAAGCAGAACTTCACACTGCTCTTCACTTTTTCCACCACCTGGAATTTAAAACTTCACACCTATTCCCAATCAGTACAACAACAAGACTCTTCGTCTTACATCATGGTCTCCCAAAGGTGACAGCCAAGGTTGGCTGGCAAAGAGTGTTAGCTGTTTGCTGCCAGTTGCAATATACAGTAAGTACAATTTCCTCTATTATAAAGTTAAGGGCATCCACGCTTCATGGTAATCAGCATTTAACAACACACAAAACACCTTCTTCCACTGTACCTTCCACTCTCCCTTCTTTTTAGACTATATGCTCCTTGAAACTCCAGTGTTTGCTCATATTATTTGTTTGTTGTTATTCTCTTCACACCCATTTTTTCTGCGTGGTGGATAATGTTGGTATTTTGTTTATAAATTGTAGTAACAAGTCCCCATAATTTGGATATATTACATTTACATATAAACAATGTGTCCTCCGAAGCAGCACCACCCAATTTAGTACAGCAATATTCCTTTCACTCATTGGCTCTCTGGCATGAAGTTGCAATATTAGAGTTCCCAGAACAGGGATTCACCTGGTGCTAAGACTATTGCAGTCCTGATGGAAGATAACCACAGTTCACTTACTGTATATTTAAAAAACAAAACCATTGGGAACTGGTTTATCCATGATTTACAATAACTGCTCTGAAGCATTTAAACTCTTCACCAGAACATTTATTTCCATTTTGACCATGGAGTGCACTCTTACTATTCCTTCTGTTTATGCCACACTATGCTGACAATGCTATGTAAAATGAGAAAATAGTGCTCCCATGTAGTTTGGGATGGTTGTTTAACTTCCCAAATACCATATTATATTTTTAAGGCTCTCACCATGCTTTGATTTCAGCAGGAACCCTCCTTGCCCCCTGTTGTCCCTACAGCTGTTCCTTTAGGTTTACACTTGACTTAGCATCCTATTTTTTTTAATATTTGTGCTTTGCAGTTGAAAACTTTCAATCAGCAATTCTATTTCTGTATTTCTACCTACATTGTAAGTCTGAAATCGTCTCCCCAGTGTTCATCCATCACCATGTTAACATTGTTCCTTTTACCTTTGACAAAGTTATTCTTCATATGTTATGTGCAATAGATACATTATTTCTCATGTACAATATCTTTCAAATGCAAAATTGGGGCAATGGTATTAAACGAATACATGGGATATTTTCCCTTTGTTAAATGCGGTGTTGGTTTCTTTTGCACCAGTTTTGCAGACTTTAACAACTCGTTCCTGTGTGTTTGTTGAATTAATGCATTGTGTACCAACATCCACCTATAAAAAATAATCCATAATATTCATTTACATCTAGATTTAGATTCATTTAGAATCAAGAAAGGGTTACCGGTCGGTACATCTTGGAAGTACAGACAGCCTTGCAGAATTATACACAATGAAGAAATCCAGATTACAAACAAAGATTGCAAAAAATAAAGTGTATTGAATAACATTTCGGTACACAATGACCTTCATGATATCAAATATACAACACATAGGCAGTCTTACCATAAATATCTGTGCTATAAGCCACTAATATATCATAGCATAGACCATATAGGTTTCCTCTTTGTCATAAACTACTAAAATACAGACGTTGCAAATGTTATTGCAACCCGTGGTGCAATGGCGAAGTAGCCCCGTCCAATTCTTGCATGCGGCTGATTAAAAAAAATACCGGCTTTTCTCCCATGGTGCGTTGTGTGCGTCCTGCTGCAGCGTGACACAGGTTGCAATAACATTGACTATAGGGCCTATGCAGAAAGGGGCAAAAAATTGCATTCGCCAGGGTTTCAATTTGCCAGGTTTTTGGCGTGTTAACCTCGCTGTATGTAGAGAGGGCCGAATCCCTGGCGAATGAATGCACCACCACCATTTGATATAATGGCGAGTAACCGGTGGTGAGACGGCTGCCTGGCGAGAAACTGCCAAGAAGCCGTCCCCTGGCGAGTTGTGTTTGCAGCAGAGAGAGATCGCTGCTCTCTCTGCGCAAACATCAGCACATTAAAAATTATTTAAAATACATTTTTATTCATAGTGTACATGTGCAGGGGGTCTCCGGAGCTGAACCGCATTGGTTTCAGGTCCGGGGCCCTGCTTCCCGAGATACAGACCCCTTTATGAGGTGCCGGTATCCCTCTGCATTTTAAGGTCCCGATCACGTGACCGCGGAATGTAAACAAAGCAGAGGGATACCGGCACCCCATAAAGGGGCCTGTATCTCGGGAAGCAGGGGGTCCCCGGACCTAAAACCAAAGAGGTTCAGCTCCGGAGACCCCCTGCACATGTACACTATGAATAAAAATGTATTTTAAATAATTTTTAATGTGCTGATGTTTGCGCAGAGAGAGCATATAGTGATATAACAGCATTCATAAATTTGCCTTTTACCCCAAATGCTCAAAGTGTCTCAAACATATATCCCCAATCAATGTGATCAAAAGCCTTTTCGGCGTCTAAAGATAGTAGCATTGAAGGCGTTTTATTGTGTTTGGCTATCTGGATTAAGTCAATTGTTCTTCGTGTATTATCCACGGCCTGACGACCTCGTATGAATCCTGCCTGATCTGCGTCTATCAGTTGCGGAAGATACTTATTCAGTCTTGTGGCCAATATTTTGGAAAATATTTTGAGATCGTTATTGATCAAGGATATCGGTCTGTACTTTTGCATTGGGTGGGGTCTTTTCCCTCTTTATGTATTAGTATTATTTTTGATTCCAGCATCGTTTGAGGAAACTGCTCTCCCTCAAGAGCTTTATTAAATATCTTTAGTAATTGGGGGACTAATATGTGAGCTAATTTTTTATAGTAAATATTGGATAGACCATCTGGTCCCGGGGCCTTGGAGTTCTTCAACCCCTTTATTGTTTCTAATACCTCTGTCAACGTAATTGGCTGGGATAGTGTTGTTATATCCTGTACTGTGAGTTTAGGCAAATTCATTTTTCTGAGAAATTCTCTCTGTTTTTTCTTGGTGGTGTTCTCTTTATCTACTTTATTTCCATTGTATAGCTCTTTGTAATATGTGGTGAATTCATTCACTATTGTCTGTGGGTTTGTTGTACACACCCCATCTTTTCTTCTAATGCTATGTATTCTATATTGCATTCTATCCTTCCTCAATCTTGTGGCCAGCATTGTGTCAGCCTTATTGGCCTTCTCGTAGAATTTTTGTCTTGTCCATGCTATGGCTTTTTCAGCCTTGTCAGTAAGTAGTAAATGTAATTTCCCTCTGAGGTCCCACAAATCAGTCTCCATGGCTATACTGTGATTTATTTTATGTGCCTCTTCTAGGGTCTTTATCTTTTCTTGCAGGCTTGCAGTTTGTTTCTGTCTCTCCCTCTTTCTATGTGATGCGACACTGATAAGCTTTCCTCTCACCACGGCCTTATGGGCCTCCCATAGGATATAGGGTGAGTTCACGCTACCTTCGTTTATTTGGAAGTAGTTGGTGGCCTCATTACTGATCTCAGCTATGACTTCTGGCATCTTTAGTAGAAACTCGTTAAGTCTCCATGTCCCTTTACTTGGTTTCTTGTGTATGTTGTCAATGTGCACTTCAACTGGGCCATGATCTGACCAGGTATTATTATTATTATTGTGGCCTTGGTAATTTTTGGGATCAGTAAGGAATCTACAAATATGTAGTCAATCCTTGTGTATACTTTGTGGGGAGCTGAATAGAAAGAGAAGTCCCTTTTCTGCGAATTCATCTCCTTCCATGCATCCCTTAAATCAAACTCTTTAAGTCCCTCTCTTAGCGTTTTTCTCTCCCCCTTTCTGGCAGACATTGTCTTAGCTAGGGCAGGTTTAGATCTGTCTTGTTTTTCATTTAAGGCTATATTAAAATCTCCCGCCATGACTAAGCGGCCCCGGGAGGTTGTGCCCAGCAGTCGAAACGATTTCGTGAAAAATATTCGCTTATTTTCATTTGGTGCGTACACATTAACTAGGGTGATTTGTGTATCTTCTATGCTCCCCGTGATTATTAGGGATCGTCCTTCTGGGTCCCTTCTTACCCTGTCTACCTTAAATGGAGAGTTCCTTGCTAGGAGTATGGCCACCCCTCTTTTCTTTTCGTCCTTTGCCGAAGCTGTGTATATCTGGGGGTATAATGTGTCCCAATACGTGGGGGTGGAGCCAGCAGTGAAGTGTGTTTCTTGTAGGAATATTATGTCCCCTGATAGTCTTTTATATTCTGTCATGGCTAGCTTCCTTTTTACCACATTGTTCAGTCCCTTGGTGTTATGTGATATTAGTGTTAGTGTCATTTGTATTTACCTGGGTGTGAGGTCTTCTTCTCTAGTGGATTCGTTTTCTGGATTCCCTTGAGTGTTGGCCTGGAGGGTATCCCCGCACCTCGTACAGTAATGAAAACATTCAAACATGTAAAAATCAAAAATAAAACAACATATATAGGATAGTCCAGGTGATTAACATAGCCTGGATTTGTGTGTTCACTGGACGTGAACGAACTTTCTCTGCGATTGCGCAGTAGCGCTAATCCCACACCCATAACCTTGGGTGTGTACGGACCGTACTGCGGTCCCAGGCGGCGGGCCCGCTCAACAAATCAACTTTTTTTTTTTTTAACATTTAACATTTCTATCCCTTTTTGTTTATTTTACTTAATATAGTAGACCTTCATTGCCAAATGTGTAACTCTATACCATTGTGACCAGCTTTATATAGAACAAGCATGATTCAACAGCTGGAGTCATACGTTGACCCTTTCTTGTCTACAACCCCCCCCATACATTTTTTTCTTTTTGATTTATTTTTTTTGCTTAGCTACATGTATTCTGCGTACTGTCACCAGTACTTCTACCTTACGGATTACCCACACAACCATGGGGGGTGGGGGGGGAATGATGCTGGCCCCTTGTTATTTCTTATCTGGATCTATATAACACATCTCAGTCTATCATTTAGGCATAGTTCCTTATATCGGGATTTACGGGTCTTCTCCACTCTAGCAGGTTTTGCATAGACCTAAAATGTAATATTTGTGGGTTTCCTTTGGATTTCTTCTATGTGGAGTGGCTCCTCTGCCCACTTCTTTCCATACGGGTCTGACGGGAGGCGGTCTGTGTTCTTCGCTGGACATGGAGTCTGGTGGTTGCAATCCCAGTCTTTCTAGGAAGTCCACTCCCTCCTCTGGATCCCTCATGTAGGCTTGCGTTCCATTCCTGGTGGCAATAAGGCGGAATGGGAACCCCCATTTGTATCGATTTTCGTTGTCTCTCAGGACTTTTGTGATATGTCTCAGAGCCATCCTCTTCAACAGCGTTGATGGGGCTAGGTCATTGTACACGTCTATTGTCACATCTCCCCATTTCAGCCCTCCTTTTTCCCGTGCCAGGTTAAAAATCGCTTCCTTAGTTTTAAAGTAGTGCATCCTCACCACTAGAACTCGAGCTCTATCTCCGGCTTGTGGTCGCGGTCTGAGCACTCTGTGCACCCTGTCCAAGATCAGTAATGCTGGGGGCATTTCCAGGAGAAGGGTCTGTAGCCATTCAGTTGTTGCTCTCTCCAGATCTGTGACCGTCTCTGGAATGTTTTTGAACCTGAGGTTGTTCCTTCTTACCCTGTTTACTTGATCCTCCTGTTTTCCTCCACGGCAGCCATTCTGGCTCTTAGGGCCAGGATCTCCGTATCCATAGTGGTCTGGTTGTTAATGGTTTCATCCACTTTATGTTCCAGCATATCTGTGCGTTCTCCTATAGAGCTGACCTCTGGTCTGAGGTCTTTGAGAGCGCTTTGGAGCTCTTGGTGGAGTAAGGTTTTTAGGCTTGCATATAAGTTCTCAATGTCTTTTTTTGGTTGATGTTTGTTCACATACCTCAGGTTCATGTTAAGTGTCTGACTGAGTGGGAGATGGCGCTCTGCTGACTGACCTGCCCGCTTTACTTTTCTCTTTTGTCTTGAAGAAGTCTTGCGGAGTTGTTTTTTCGGAGCCATTCTGGGGCGTACTATATCCAACGCCTCCAATCTATGCATTTCCTACTTCTTTTGTTTTGTTAGATGCTTTGGTATGCCTGCCGCCTCATGGAGCCCGCTTCAGGCGGCCATTGTGGACTGCGCCACGTGCGCACCCCAGAGGAACATATTAGTGTTAGTTACTCTTATTTTGGTAGTTCTCACTTACGTAGGGTGCTCAGGGACGTACCCCACCAACTATAGGCGTGCAGGTGGGATTTAGTTATTAGCTTTGGTTACTTTATCTGTCGATTTTTGTGATGTTGTTAAATAGCCCGCCCGGCTCGTGTGTAAGCTCTGACTATGACTGCGGCTTTTCTTTATTTTTTTAATCGTAGGTGGCCATGCATTGGGGAGCTCCAACATCAGGGGAGGCATTTCTGCTCAGTGGCTGTATGATTCAAACAGCAGTTTAGTGAGGCAAGGTGATCTCTCCCCTCCGCCCCCAGTTGCAGCACTCAGCTCCTCTAATCTGCCTCTCTTGATTTTAGGGAACCAATTTGTTGTTGCAGGCAATGTAGTGTCTTGTAATCCAGATTTTGCAAGTGATTTTACAGTCTCTACAGTCCCTTGGCTTGGCTAGGCTGCTTTTTTTTTTTTGTATATTTATTTATTTATTGGCCTGTGGGGAGCTGTTTCTTTAAATCAGCCCTGCGGTGGCCATTTTGGATTTGGCCGACACGCAGGCTGGAATGCAGGGAGCCCGGCGGCTCCAGTCCCTGCCGCAGCTCTGCCCAGACTTCACCTCGGAGGCACAGGAAGGCGGAGGGAAGCGGAGGGGGCGCTGGTATGCAGGGGGTAGACCGGCACGGCCCACGGCTCACCCCGAGCGGCCGCTGGCCCGGAGGGGATAGATCCGGTACTCAGCCCCCTCTCCTTTACTGAGCGGTCATTTTAGGCAGCCAGCAGCCGCATCAGAGCCCCTCACCACCTCAGCAAGCACCGCCGATAGCCCCAATCCCCCCCCTCCCAGAGCAGAGTGGGGTGAACAGATGAAGGGAGGAACAGAGGTGCTCTCCGGCTGGAGGCAGGTATGCCTGGAGCTCCGCTCACCCTCCGCTACAGGGCAGTGGCGGCCATTTTAGATGTTACCCAGCCGCTCCTAAGCCTCGTGCTGCCTCAAGCTGAAAGTTTATGGGCTACTCACCCAATTCTCCCTCCTGCGAGTTTGCCCTTATGATAGTTCTTGCTCTCTACGGGCAGGGGAAGCCAGAGGAAGCCAGGGGAGAGCTGATACCGAGCCACGATCCTTGAGGGAGCTCTGCTCTGGGGCTGGAGCTGCTGCTCTGCCCAGTAGGCCTCAGTACACCAGGTTATTCTTGAAATGTCCAATTAATGTCATATGTATGTATTTATGGCCTCGAAATAATCAGCGCTTCGTGGGTTATTCGGATTTGAACAAGATTAATTAGTTTGGTGTAATATGAGCCAGGATGGATATAGATGTTTGATCACTCTTTGTGGAGCTACAGCATCACACAGCCATCTTGTTTCGGCTCCAAGCCACGCCCCTCGGCCATGTTTCTTTTAATGACGTCATCTTAAAGGCAATTGAAGCAAAGCCATTCTGATTGGCTGTGCTTTCATTGCCTTTAAGTGATGTCATTATTTTTTTTTTTATTGGCCAAAACACATGGTTTTCACGGCCCAATCAGGGCCGTGGGAACCATATGACGAAAATGTGACGTCATAGGCCTTTAAAAGCCTACAACAGCGGCAGCTTTTATTCGAGTAAAAGCCGCCGGCTGCATGCGTCTGGGAAGCGGGTAGCCGCGGCGCGTGGCGGCGCACTGTGACGTCACAGTCACATGCGCGCCTGGCTTCCCCGTCTTCCCCGGCTTCCCCAGGCTTCCCCGACACCCCTGGAGATCAAATTAAGGTAAGCGGGGGTGGGGGAAGCAGAGGGGCAGAGCAGGAGCCGGGTTTGGGGTCGGGAAGGGGAGTAAATTGCGCGCGAAGTGGAGGGGGGGTGCGTGGGGGAAATGCGGCGGTGCGCGGCTATTACTGGCGGCAGCTGGGGTAGATCCCGGCATGCCGCCGGCATTTAGTTCAATAAAAGATGTCGCTACTGTATGTCGTCTCATTTTGCAGCCAGCCGCTGAGGAGGAAGGACCTCCTACAGAAGAAGGCGAGGGCGTGGCCGAAGACGGGAAGAAGACCCCGGAAGAAGGTAGAAGAAAGAAGAATACAGATGAAGATGGATTAAAATTAGAAGACACGTGGATTGATTTGGATTTTTAGTTTAATGTTTATTTGTTTATGGTTTGTTATTTTATGGGTTCCTGTGCCTGGTGGTTTTGAACGTGAGTAACCAGTTCAACGGGAGTCGGTGGGGGCAAATAATGGTAAGTGAACTAAATAAATCTATTTAATTGAACTTGTTAATTGTTTAAAATTCTTTTCTTTACATGTTTATTTAATTATCTGTGGTATATCATTTCTTGCCACTGTATGAATGTATGTATGTCTAGAGAGATATATACATACAGGGTAAGAAATGATAGTGTTTTAAACGCTTGATTTGATGTGTTTTTAATTATTTTGACTATGCATCTATGCTTAAATGTGTGTTTAAAGTCTTTTAAAATTACATAGATGTAATCGTTGCTATTGTATGTTGTATTAGAGGTCAGGGTTCGCCTTGGTTGTCAATTTTTTATGCTTGTTGGTACTTATATATTTTCACAGGCTACATTACTCAGTTGCAGGTTTGAATTAGTTAATTGTTTAATTGTTAGGGATGGAATGTAAATTGTTTAGGGATGGAATGTAAATTGTTTAGGGATGTCATTAATGAATGGTAATTGATTTATGTTTACCGGATTGGTTACAATAGTATATTTGTTTGGAGTTATCTGTATTTTGCTTGCAATGTTATTGTTAACATTCATTTGCAGATTGTATATGGTGCATAGATTGTATGCATCATATATACAATGTAAATGCAATGTGTTGATTGTGATTTGAGGTTTTTGATTGCCATTTGATCTTTTTGATTGTAATATCAGTTAGGATTATGAAAGGTAATTTATTGTATTGTAGTGTGTATTTATGGAGAACTGTTATTTTGAGTACAGTATGGTTTTGATAACCCTTCTACATTTATTTGTATATTGGTTCATCATGTGTGTGTGTGTATATATATATATATATATATATATATATATATATATATATATATATATATATATATTTGCATGATGAAGCCAATGTACAAATTCATGGGTGAAGGGTGGGTATCGGGCCAGTGTGGCTTAACCTCTTAATTACCTTTGCGGTTATTATCCGATATGGTATTTAAGGGGTTAATTGATATCTGAATGTAATTGCAATGTATTGACTTTGTATTGGCTATGTTTTTTGTGGGCAAGACAAGGATGTTGCTGGCGACTGAGATTTCTTATTGATAAGGTCAGTAATACTTAATATATTTGAATATGCTAGTTAATGTTTTTAACAATGGGCAAATAATCTATTATCCCTATCTGGATAATAGTTATTTTGCACATTATTGTACTGTAGGTGTTGGGGGGTGGGGGGGTTCCCCAACGGTATGTGGGTAGGCCTTTCTTGTGGGTAGTGGGTGAGGGTTGTTAGGCCTCATGGGGTGGGGGGTTACTGTGGGAGGGTATGTAGGTGTCCCGAGTGGTGGGTGAGGGTGGGTTAACCCCTTAATGACTGTAGCGGTTAATAACCGCTATGGTGATTAAGGGGTTAGGGGACATTACATTGGATGTTTTCATTCTTCTGTCTGTTTTGCAGCAGCGGAGGGGGCATGGGCAGGATGAAGATGAGGATGGCCTTCATCGTGGCAACCGGTAATGGGTACGTGCTATATGTATTTAATGTATTTATTGCTGTTTATGTATTTAAAATGGGCACATTCACTATTATCCCTTTGTGGATAATAGTAATTGTGGCCATAACTATACTGTATGTGTTAGGGGGGGGGGGGTTATTTCTTTAAAAGTATGTATGTGTTTATTCATTAATTTGGGGGGGGCACATAATTGGTACTGCAGGCCTGCGGGTAACACCCGAGGGCCCCGCCGGCCTATAGTATCATTGATGTGCATATATGTGTATGTTAGGGGGGTATAGAGGTTGTTGTTATATATATATATATTTATTTAATGTATAGGCCATCACCTTTTGCCCCTAAATCGATATACTTCCCCTATCATTCAAAGGGGAACTTTATCGATACTTTTTATACATTGGTTCTTGGGGACCTTGAGAAGTTGTGCCAAAACAATCTAGAAATAAAACATAGCAATCTAACCAAAGAAGAGACTATAACCATGTTGGATATAAAGAACAATTTTGACCTTATAGTCCGCCAAGCAGACAAGGGTGGTGCTATTGTTTTACAGGATCGCGTTGATTACATATGCGAAGCCCATCGCCTTTTACATGATTCTGTATCCTATACCACACTAGATGAAGACCCAGTTATGGGCTATCAGATAGAATTTCAGAATCTCCTCCGGGAAGCACTCAGTAAAGGGATTATCACTAATTTAGAGGAAAAATTTTTATTCACTAAACACCCTAGGACACCTATATTTTATCACCTGCCAAAATTGCACAAAGATAAAGTTAATCCACCAGGGAGGCCTATAATATCGGGGGTGGGATCGATGACGTCAAACTTGTCCCAATACATTGACTATTATTTACAACCGTATGTCATAAATCTAAAATCATATATTAGGGACACGTTGCATGTCATCGATTCCACCTCTGATATTATTTGGAAGGATACCTTTCACTGGATTACATGCGATGTATCCTCACTTTACACTTGTATTGATCACACCAAAGGTATCCAGGCAATTAATCACTTTTTTGAATTAGACACCAATCTTCACCCTTCACAAAAAACTTTTCTCTTGGCATGCATTCAATTTATTTTAAGTCACAACTACTTTTTATTTGAAGAAACATATTATTTACAAATCTGTGGAACGGCTATGGGTACCAGATTTGCCCCCAGCTATGCTAATCTCTACATGGGTCTGTGGGAGAGAACCCATGTTTGGGAGAATGCTAGTCTGAGGGGTGGTCTGGTATACTATGGCCGTTTCATAGATGATATTATCTTTATTTGGGATGGTGATAGGGATATCCTGGAGGAGATTCTGTCATCCTTTAACATCAATGAGATGGGCCTTAAATTTACACATACTGTACACCCTAGCACAATTGTCTTTCTGGATTTAGAACTTTTCATTGGCACAGAAAATCAGATTCAAACAAGAACACACTTCAAATCAGTGTCAGCCAACAGCTATTTACATTATGGCAGTAACCACTATAAAAAGTGGCTAAATAACGTGCCCAAGAGCCAGTTTTACAGAATCAGGCGCAACTGCTCAGAGGACTCTGACTTTGCATCACAGGGAAAAGATCTATCAAATAAGTTTTTGGAAAAGGGATATGATGCCTCTGTTGTTAACAAAGCTTTTCAGGATGCAGGTCTTATTAAAAGAGAGACACTTTTGGAAAAATCAAAAAATAAATCTGAATCATTGTGTATAAGCAGAAAAAAGGAATATAAATCAAATAATGCACCAAAATTCATTACACAATTCAATCAATCTGCTCACCAAATTAGAAATATTTTAAATTGTCATTGGAAAATTATACGCAATGATCCTGTTATTGGTCACCTAGTACCAGAATATGCTCCAACTGTATTCAGAAAGGCGAGGAGCATTAAAACAATACTGGCACCAAGTAAACTTAAAACCAAGAAGATTACCAATCAGAATATGGCTCTAAGGGAGGGAAATGTTAGTTGTGGAAGAGGCCGGTGTTTAACCTGCAAACATTTGACAAAATCTAACAAGTTCACATCACATTCAAATGGTACATCATATGAAATAAAAGACCATATAAATTGTTTAACAGAATACGTTGTGTATCTTATCTCATGTGAATGTGGCACCCAATATATAGGCCGTACATCTAGAGCCCTTAGTACACGGTTCCTAGAGCACCGGCGGAACATTATTAATGGGTGTCAAACACACAGCCTCTCCCGTCACTTTTGTACTAGTCACAACAAAAATCCCAAATCCCTTTCTGTCATGGGTATTGAATTCATCCCCCCCTCATATATGGGAGGTGATCGCTTTCAGAAGCTATGTACCCGAGAAACATATTGGATGTACATTTTGGATACAACCTATCCCAAGGGACACAATGACCACATTGACATTAGTACCATAGTTTGAACACCTCTAATGGGTGTTCTCCAGAGGTCTGGTCTGAATGCTTAGCATTCCCTCTGGGCTATGGTCTGGTCATTGTGTTCCTATTCACTTATTCAAGGGGTCAGTCAGCTTTCGTGTCTGTCACGATTCATCTCCACAAATGGTCAATATTCTATATTAGTTTTGATTCATTTTAATCTTTATTTATTTTTATTTTTATTTTATTTTATTTATACATTTTTTACAATTTTTATTCACTTTTTATATTTATTTTTATTTTTATTTTGATTTTTAGTTTCATTTTCATTTTCATTTTCAATTACATTTATTCTTCATTTTTCTTTTCTTTTCTTTTATATATTCATATATTTATTTCATTATTTTCAATTCAATACATATATTTTAGTATATACATAATTCACTATTTACATTATTTTGTTTTTCACATCACTTACATACACTTTATTATCTATCATTCACATTGATGCACACAACACATAATCCATTTTCATATTTATTAGAACACAGCACCCATATTAAATTGCTTAATACTTTCATATTAGTTTAAGTCACTGTCGCCTTCGTTTGATCTGTCCTTGCTTTTGGTTCCATCTCATCTACTTCCTCTGACTCCCCACTGACATTCCAATAATGGGTTAATACCCTGATAACATACCAGGTAACTACTTGCTATTTTGTTGGGTGTCATTGATTTAATTGAAAATGTTTATTGTTAATTTATATAGCTGTCCATATACTATGGTTCATTCATTTGTGTTCTCCCTAGTTGAGATGTCACTAATAATCAAGTGCAATAGACCTGACTCTACTAAACATATAAATAGTTCTATTCAAATATACTCTCTAGAATGTCTGAATGCAATTAATCCTTATATTTAATTACTATGCACCTTGTAGTGCGGTTTGTCTATTGATTCAGCCTGTCACATTCCACTTATTAATTGTATTCATATCATCAATAATATCAAGCACATTCAGAACATCAGTTATGTTGTTTCAATATATAGTTTGCATGTTACTCTTTGGACATCGATGGGGTCCTCAAAATATTTAGAAATTGATTTTACTTGTTCTAATTATACATATGTGTAATTGATTTAATTGATTGCTTCAAATTCAATTAAGCTTTATTGGCTACTTGCTGTTAACCTCCCTATAAATACTAAGGACATATGCTTGAAGGGTACCCCTGAAGAAGTCGCCATTTGATGACGAAACGCGTAGGGCGTGGCTAGAGTCCGGCCGCCATTTGCCCACAAACACTGATGCAGGTTGACTGAGAACTCTTGGCTCCCGTGTGCTGCTCTCCTGGCTTGCTACCTTGTACTATTATACATCTGGGGTGCCTGTTTCCCGGAGGGACCGATTTGGTGGAGCACTGAAGGTGAAACACCCCTCTTCCGGTTCCGGTTCGCGAGGCTGATCCACGTGACGACGCCACTGATTGCGGACGGACGCTGGTGATTGAGCTGCAAGGCACATGAGAGCCTATCTCATACATGCTTTTATTTGCTGTATCCTTGTGAGTGGCCATTTGTTAGATTTTATGTTCATCCAATACATTTTTATTGTGGTAATGCACTAGGTGTGCACCTGTTTCTTTTTTGTTCTTTTTTCCAGATATCACTAGGGACTGGTGATCCCTTTGAAACGGGCTGCAAGAAACCAAGGACATTTCCACTGGAACAGGACTTTATGTATTGAAGGTTTTTTATTATATATTTTTATCTTTTGACAATTTTTTCTATATATTTTTTATTAATAAATACATTTTTTATATTTTTTATATTTTTTCCTTTAGGGTTTTTTGTCAGGAGATTGCATTGCCATTTGTTTATTTTAAAAGTTTTATCATAGTGTACTAGCCCTATCTAGCTGCCCCTTCAAGCCTATCCAATTAGCTATTGTCTCTCCCACTAGTAATTTATAATTAATATTTATAATTAACTGGTTATTTAGCGGCGCTACTTCATATTGTTTTTTTGTTGTCTATTTTCACTTAGAAGTTAGCAGCCATTTATTTCCCTGTTATATATATATGCACATTTTCATTTTAATATTAATTGTCATTATTTGATTATTTTGTTTTTATATTTGTATATTCCTTTTGTGATTTGTGAAAATGATGCAATCCAGTGAGGAACGTTTAGCTAGGAGGAACAGATTTGCCAATATTGTTGATGAGGACCCCATTGTAGTTCAAGAGAACTATGTTGATTTGAAAAATAATTTCCAAGAGTTGGAAAATTATACCAAAGATGAGATGAAAAACTGGCTGGATCTGCTCTCACTCCAAAATTATTTGGATATCAAATTGGTCCCGAGAGGACTTAGGATAACAAAAAAACCAACTTTTGAGGCAAATGAGACATTTACAGCAAGTTGGAATACCATATTGGAAGACTGCTCTATCTCTCTCATCAAGCTTCTAATCTCCTATAGAGAAGAGAGATTGGAGGTCTTGGGGAGAGAGATAGCCCAGGTTCAGACAACTATTAAGCCATTTGAAGGCAAGGAAGAATTCATCTCATTAGACGAACAAGTACATAAAAGAGTAGTTTCATTTGAAAAAGAAATTATAGAGAGAAAAACAAACAAACTCAAACGTGATAAGGATGACTATGCTAATAACAGAGTTAGAAATTGGAAAAGAAACAAAGATTTCAATAAACACCATAGATATGGTCGTTCCCATTCCGGTTATAGAGAAGAAAATAGAGGGAACAAACATTACAAGAAACCAATTTCTAATGAAAAAGAGAAAAATGAAATAATTACACTGATAAAAGAAGCACGGTTGGATAAGAAAGATACACGTGATAGATCTTGCCCCCTACCAGAAACGCCCACCGCTAACTGCTCCACTTCCAATCAATACTCTGTATTAAGAGTTGATTGTGAGGACAATTTAGACATCAAAGAGCAGGGTGCGGGGGCGTTGAGGGAGGGGGCAAGATCCAAAACATCTCACAAGGGATCCAACAGCAATACTGGTAATACAATTTCACCCAATAAAACACACAAAACTGCCTCTTTTTTAGAACAAAGAGAAAGGGAGAAGAAATACCCACTTTGGGAAAAACAAGCCCAACCACTACCCCGAAGAAAACGAGATTCAGGGGAGTCAGAGGAGGAGCAAAAAAGCAAGGACAGAAGAAAATGAAGTTGATGGAGGCTGCACCTACCAATTACGGTATTTATAACTTATCTTCACACTCACTAACCCCATATCACATATCATTATTAGCCAAAGGTTTATCTTTTTCTCCTAGTAGCACTCCCAATAGGTTTGATTTATTTGTGGATTTGAATCGGTACATCCGTAAGCTGACACTTATGCGACACTTTACACTCAAAGGGGAACAGACACAACAACCCATTTTCAATACCCAAGAAATAGAGTGTATTAATGCCCTTACGTCTTTCTTGGTAGAATCAGGAAATAATACCAGTGACAATAGTACACAAATACCAGTCAAATTTAATACATTGGTAGACCCTCTAAATAAAAGATTAGTACATGATGACCAACTATTTGAGAATCCATTATTGGACATCACTACTCATGAGGAGGATATGAGCTTACTTATAGATCATAATCCATCCTCACAAACTGACCCTGTGAGCAACACAATGTATAGGCCATCACCTTTTGCCCCTAAATCGATATACTTCCCCTATCATTCAAAGGGGAACTTTATCGATACTTTTTATACATTGGTTCTTGGGGACCTTGAGAAGTTGTGCCAAAACAATCTAGAAATAAAACATAGCAATCTAACCAAAGAAGAGACTATAACCATGTTGGATATAAAGAACAATTTTGACCTTATAGTCCGCCAAGCAGACAAGGGTGGTGCTATTGTTTTACAGGATCGCGTTGATTACATATGCGAAGCCCATCGCCTTTTACATGATTCTGTATCCTATACCACACTAGATGAAGACCCAGTTATGGGCTATCAGATAGAATTTCAGAATCTCCTCCGGGAAGCACTCAGTAAAGGGATTATCACTAATTTAGAGGAAAATTTTTTATTCACTAAACACCCTAGGACACCTATATTTTATCACCTGCCAAAATTGCACAAAGATAAAGTTAATCCACCAGGGAGGCCTATAATATCGGGGGTGGGATCGATGACGTCAAACTTGTCCCAATACATTGACTATTATTTACAACCGTATGTCATAAATCTAAAATCATATATTAGGGACACGTTGCATGTCATCGATTCCACCTCTGATATTATTTGGAAGGATACCTTTCACTGGATTACATGCGATGTATCCTCACTTTACACTTGTATTGATCACACCAAAGGTATCCAGGCAATTAATCACTTTTTTGAATTAGACACCAATCTTCACCCTTCACAAAAAACTTTTCTCTTGGCATGCATTCAATTTATTTTAAGTCACAACTACTTTTTATTTGAAGAAACATATTATTTACAAATCTGTGGAACGGCTATGGGTACCAGATTTGCCCCCAGCTATGCTAATCTCTACATGGGTCTGTGGGAGAGAACCCATGTTTGGGAGAATGCTAGTCTGAGGGGTGGTCTGGTATACTATGGCCGTTTCATAGATGATATTATCTTTATTTGGGATGGTGATAGGGATATCCTGGAGGAGATTCTGTCATCCTTTAACATCAATGAGATGGGCCTTAAATTTACACATACTGTACACCCTAGCACAATTGTCTTTCTGGATTTAGAACTTTTCATTGGCACAGAAAATCAGATTCAAACAAGAACACACTTCAAATCAGTGTCAGCCAACAGCTATTTACATTATGGCAGTAACCACTATAAAAAGTGGCTAAATAACGTGCCCAAGAGCCAGTTTTACAGAATCAGGCGCAACTGCTCAGAGGACTCTGACTTTGCATCACAGGGAAAAGATCTATCAAATAAGTTTTTGGAAAAGGGATATGATGCCTCTGTTGTTAACAAAGCTTTTCAGGATGCAGGTCTTATTAAAAGAGAGACACTTTTGGAAAAATCAAAAAATAAATCTGAATCATTGTGTATAAGCAGAAAAAAGGAATATAAATCAAATAATGCACCAAAATTCATTACACAATTCAATCAATCTGCTCACCAAATTAGAAATATTTTAAATTGTCATTGGAAAATTATACGCAATGATCCTGTTATTGGTCACCTAGTACCAGAATATGCTCCAACTGTATTCAGAAAGGCGAGGAGCATTAAAACAATACTGGCACCAAGTAAACTTAAAACCAAGAAGATTACCAATCAGAATATGGCTCTAAGGGAGGGAAATGTTAGTTGTGGAAGAGGCCGGTGTTTAACCTGCAAACATTTGACAAAATCTAACAAGTTCACATCACATTCAAATGGTACATCATATGAAATAAAAGACCATATAAATTGTTTAACAGAATACGTTGTGTATCTTATCTCATGTGAATGTGGCACCCAATATATAGGCCGTACATCTAGAGCCCTTAGTACACGGTTCCTAGAGCACCGGCGGAACATTATTAATGGGTGTCAAACACACAGCCTCTCCCGTCACTTTTGTACTAGTCACAACAAAAATCCCAAATCCCTTTCTGTCATGGGTATTGAATTCATCCCCCCCTCATATATGGGAGGTGATCGCTTTCAGAAGCTATGTACCCGAGAAACATATTGGATGTACATTTTGGATACAACCTATCCCAAGGGACACAATGACCACATTGACATTAGTACCATAGTTTGAACACCTCTAATGGGTGTTCTCCAGAGGTCTGGTCTGAATGCTTAGCATTCCCTCTGGGCTATGGTCTGGTCATTGTGTTCCTATTCACTTATTCAAGGGGTCAGTCAGCTTTCGTGTCTGTCACGATTAATCTCCACAAATGGTCAATATTCTATATTAGTTTTGATTCATTTTAATCTTTATTTATTTTTATTTTTATTTTATTTTATTTATACATTTTTTACAATTTTTATTCACTTTTTATATTTATTTTTATTTTTATTTTGATTTTTAGTTTCATTTTCATTTTCATTTTCAATTACATTTATTCTTCATTTTTATTTTATTTTATTTTATATATTCATATATTTATTTCATTATTTTCAATTCAATACATATATTTTAGTATATACATAATTCACTATTTACATTATTTTGTTTTTCACATCACTTACATACACTTTATTATCTATCATTCACATTGATGCACACAATACATAATCCATTTTCATATTTATTAGAACACAGCACCCATATTAAATTGCTTAATACTTTCATATTAGTTTAAGTCACTGTCGCCTTCGTTTGATCTGTCCTTGCTTTTGGTTCCATCTCATCTACTTCCTCTGACTCCCCACTGACATTCCAATAATGGGTTAATACCCTGATAACATACCAGGTAACTACTTGCTATTTTGTTGGGTGTCATTGATTTAATTGAAAATGTTTATTGTTAATTTATATAGCTGTCCATATACTATGGTTCATTCATTTGTGTTCTCCCTAGTTGAGATGTCACTAATAATCAAGTGCAATAGACCTGACTCTACTAAACATATAAATAGTTCTATTCAAATATACTCTCTAGAATGTCTGAATGCAATTAATCCTTATATTTAATTACTATGCACCTTGTAGTGCGGTTTGTCTATTGATTCAGCCTGTCACATTCCACTTATTAATTGTATTCATATCATCAATAATATCAAGCACATTCAGAACATCAGTTATGTTGTTTCAATATATAGTTTGCATGTTACTCTTTGGACATCGATGGGGTCCTCAAAATATTTAGAAATTGATTTTACTTGTTCTAATTATACATATGTGTAATTGATTTAATTGATTGCTTCAAATTCAATTAAGCTTTATTGGCTACTTGCTGTTAACCTCCCTATAAATACTAAGGACATATGCTTGAAGGGTACCCCTGAAGAAGTCGCCATTTGATGATGAAACGCGTAGGGCGTGGCTAGAGTCCGGCCGCCATTTGCCCACAAACACTGATGCAGGTTGACTGAGAACTCTTGGCTCCCGTGTGCTGCTCTCCCGGCTTGCTACCTTGTACTATTATACATCTGGGGTGCCTGTTTCCCGGAGGGACCGATTTGGTGGAGCACTGAAGGTGAAACACCCCTCTTCCGGTTCCGGTTCGCGAGGCTGATCCACGTGACGACGCCACTGATTGCGGACGGACGCTGGTGATTGAGCTGCAAGGCACATGAGAGCCTATCTCATACATGCTTTTATTTGCTGTATCCTTGTGAGTGGCCATTTGTTAGATTTTATGTTCATCCAATACATTTTTATTGTGGTAATGCACTAGGTGTGCGCCTGTTTCTTTTTTGTTCTTTTTTCCATATATATATTTATATTCATTTACTTATTTATTCATTTAGTTTTATTTATTTAGTGTGGGGCTGCTGTGTGTAATTATTCTTCATTGTGGGTAGCGGGTGTGGGTGAAGGGGGTATTATCCCCAACGGTGGTTGTTTAGGGCTTGTGGGGGGGTAGCGGGAGGGGTTAACCCCTTCACGACCGTAGCGGTATTAACTGATACGGTCGTGAAGGGGTTAAGTGCACCCGCAAACCCCCCGCAAGCCCTAAACTCACACCAAGGGCCAAATACCCCCTTCACCCACACCCGCTACCCACAGTAAAGCTAGCACGGTGGGTTAACCCCTTCATTGCCTTAGCGGTTAGCCGCTAAGGTAATGAAGTGGCCTGTACATGCATTTTTCCTGCCTCGGATGCATGCTGGGGGGCTCCGGTGCTGGTATTAATGGGTATCAGCTCTGGAGCCCCCCAGCATCAATCCCAGCCAGGAAAAGGGCTGATTTTTTTTTTATGGCCCCTATCGCTGCTCAGCTCCAGCTTCTTGCCAACTTTTTTTGGCGGGGCGATTTGGAGAACATCTCTCCAAATTATTGGCGCGAACAGCAGCGAGATGCTGATCGGGGCTACCTGCATACGGCGGGTTTTAAAACTGGCGAGATATTGGTTCTTGCCACCCGCGCGGCGAGTTTTTAAAACAAAAAAAAACCTGGCGGATTTTACTCATCTCGGCAGTTTCTCGCCATTAACTAATTTGCTATAGCCATATTTCGCCAAAACCTGGCGAGATTGCGGTTCTCGCTGCTCTCTGCATAGGCCCCTATATCTGTATCACCAATTATAATGCAAGTTATAATGTAGTGCGCGTGAAAAGAATGGCATTTAATGCATCACCTTGTGCATTATTCCATATCAATAGGGATAATACCGCCTGCTACATCTGTACAGATGTTATATTGCCATATTCCTATGATACGTTTATACCATGCGTGTGTTATTTATGCTATAAACCTCTTTGGTATTACAATGTACTGTGTACCATACATATGTTATTCATGGTATAATAACATATTGCACACTATAATCTATAGGTTCAACATCAGTACAAGGCAAAATGTGGGTTTTAGACTATTGCTCGTGCAATGTAGTCTCTCTTGTTTTCCTGGCTTTCTGTGTCAAAGGGTGGGCGTCATGATAAATTCACAGCTATAGTGAATAAGGGAGATTTAAACTGGGTGGAGTGGGAGGAAACACAAGAGCAAACATTTTAGTTCACATGAAGCTTGTGATTTACTGAGAAGAAATGCTGATTACACAATGTTCCTAATCCTATGGTAGGGATTCATAGTGCTATAGGTATGCTTGTATGGCTTAATTTCAAGTCGCTCTATCAGCTAGTACAAAAACAAACCATTAAACAGGTTGCAATCAAACTCTTGCAGTTGAGAATTAATAAAAAAGCAATAGTCCAACCTCTGTGACCTTTATAAATCACAATTACTAGCCCACTCTGTCTGTGGTCACATTGTTCATTGATAAGTCTCCTAAAACAGTATATAAAACTGGTTACCCATTTTGTAAAGAGGGCGTGCAGGCAGTGCACTGCTTGTAGAATGACCCTTTGACAAAGGGCAGGGAGCCCGAAACGCATCAGAGTACTTCTCACAGTACTATATGTGTATTCTGTGATGTGTTGATCCTAATAAAGCAGCATATTTTTTACCATTACTGATCCAGACACCGTCAGATTTTTTTAATTCATTCTACAAGCAGTGCACTGTCTGCACGCCCTCTTCACGGACACAGCCTTCTAGACTTATGCTGCAGTTGCACGCTGAGTACAGGACAACACGGGACTACTTGCAAGTGTGAGTACTTTTTATTTCATAGTACTTTACTACCCTCTAGTCTAGCTCCAGGGGAGTGATTGTTATATACAGTTGGGGTTCCTTTGTGTATTCATTTGCACTGCAGGATCAACACATGTATGTTACTTAATTACTCCTCCCCTTACTCGGAGCATTATTTGACTAGCTCTACAAGCAAGCCCCTATTAGATTGGAAACCTGGTATTATGTGGATTTGATGTTATGTTTGGACTCACATTATGCTGATGTATTTTTCTGAGCACAGATATAGAACTTGTCTCTTATGCGAACCCGTTTTGTACCGCGCTGCGTAATATGTTGGTACTTTACAAATAAATGATAATAACTAATGATTTGAGGGTTTTGTGCTGTTCAGCAAGCAAATAAAAAAATAAAGCATGGGACTGAATTAACTCTAGGGAGCTATTTTACCACCAGAACTCTTTACAGTAAAAAAAATGAAATTCCACTAAAAGTAATATAAATCCATGCTGTTTTTTTGTTCATGATTTGGTCTATGTACTAATGACAATCTCTCATTCAACTGCTTTTGTGTCTGTCTACGTAGTTGAGCCTGCGTCAAAATAATCTGCCAAAATAAACCTGGCATAAACCCCAAAAAGTCTGTTTATATTGTTAGCGCAGAATTAAGTTGATATGTATCAACCAAGAATGTATTTGATGCAACACAGATGTTTCATTATGTAATTTAGATTACTAATTATTTTCACAGTATGGCTATGATAAATAATATGAAACAAATAATTTATATTTACTTATACTAGTTATACATGTTTAAAATACACAGATTTTGGTGCAATTTAAATTGTATCAATCAGGTACTCAACATGATGCAAAGCGCAAAACTTAATTTCAACTAACATCTGTGCGTCGTAGCACATCATCTTCATCTTCAGACCTTGTTAATCTACTGCAGGATGAAGAATTCCCTGATAATCTTCCAGGTGTTGCGGTTGCAAGTCTCTCTTCTCCATGTTTCTCCAACACATTTTCTGATTGCATCCTCCCATCCTACTTTTGGTTGTATTTGTGGTCTTTTAATCTCTCTTGGAATCTAGTCAAGTACCATCTTTGACCAATGATGGTCATTTCATCTTGTGGTATGTCCAGTCCACTGCCATTTTAAATTCTTCACCCTTGGGATGAGGTCACAGACTTTTGTTTAGTTTCAAACCCATTCATTCCTTTTCCTGTCTCTTCGGGTAATACGCAGCATACATCTCTTCATACTTCTTTGCGTTGTATGAAGCTTCTGTAGCCAGGTATCCTCTTGGCTACTAATCTGCCCTGCCTAACACATAAGCCCTGGTACCAGAGCTGGCAGTGTTAGGGCTATTCTGGTTTTCCCCTGCAGTCAGCAGCTCCTTTGAGTGACAGGTGTGGGGTGGGCTTAGGACCTGTGTTCTACCCTATCAAGAGCTCAGACCTAAGACCTTCCCCGGGTACTAAAGGGTCTGCAGAGCCTAACTTTAGTGGTTCTGGATCTGATAGTGTTCCTGAAGAGTTCTGAGTGTTGGAGAGACCCTCTCCCTTAGGGGAGTGGGTACTACCCCTTATTCCGCCAGGGAATAAGGGAGTTAAGGATAGACCCTTGGGGCCTCAAGCTCCCTGGGTTGAGTCCAGGGACCAATGGAAGAAGTGTACCCATTGAATGCTGTTTATACTCCTGCCTGAGAGTGCAGTTCATTAGGGGGAGTACCGAAGCATTTTCCTGCAGGGACTGCACCCAGTTGTGCTGGGGCCTGCGGGGAATGGAGGCGCTGCACCAAGTAAAGAACTGAGAAGAACGCTAAAGCCTGTCTTGTTCTACCCCACTATCACCGGCGGACCCTCAGTATCCTGTAAGTCTAGCAGGTGAGCAGCACAAGAACTCTAGGTAAAAGTGAAATCTGCCAGAGGGTAGGGGAAAACCTGTTACATTTGGAGGCGCTGCTGAGATCTTCTATCAGGACAGGCTTTTACAAGTGTAGTGTCCAGGGGACACTTGCCCAGCAAGGGACCAACTTCCCCGCCAGTGGAACTGCAGCCTATGCTGCTCCCTGGTGTGTGCTAGTTCATGCAATCCTAAGGACTGATGTGTAGGGCACCTGGGTGTGTTTTGGGATCCAGAGAACTCAGAAACCTAACTGTAAGGAAGGGGACTATGGCATCACGGTCCAAATGGTTGGTGTTCTCAGTATGTGTGGGTATTGTCCGAGGGTGGGCTCTTGAAAGTCAGTAGTCCAGAACCTCCGTTTGACGAGCTACAACAATACTATTAGCGGTCCCCAGCACAGGGAACCGCAGTGTGCCTTAATTGAGCTGTCAACGTGTGCAGCATCCTAGGGGACTCTAGCCTTGCAAGGGCCACATTCCCTGCCAGAGGAGTTTCAGCACGTGGAAATGGAGCGACAAACGGGAGGATCGCGTGGAGGAGTTTGCAAGAAGCAAACTTTTCCTTTGCAACATTGTGCAGGACTTGGCATAAAGCGAAGCCACGCCCTAAAAAGTGTTTGGTTCAACGCAAAAGCTGAAGCCGCGCCAACCTGCTGTGAGTGGCTTGGTGCAAAAGCAAAGCAGCGCCCACCTGCTGTGAGTGGCTTGGCACAAAAGCAAAGCCGCGCCCATCCATAGTGTGCCTGTACTCCTGGATCCACCAGGCGGAGGAGGCACTGTGCTACTGAAGTGAGTGTCACCATTAGGGGTGTAGCCGGACGTGGTTACTGCACCCTCGGTTGCGCGTGGTGAGTCTGCAGAACAGGAGCTAATCACCACAATTCCCGCACAATACTCTACTATGGCTGAGTGTATTTTCTCCCACTACCACTTGCACTACTATTGCAAGTTAAAGGGGAGAGTTACCAGCACTGCATCTGCCCCTGCTGTGACTTCCCGGACGGAGAGGTGAGCCTAACATCCAAGTGGCAGCAGTGTGGTACTTCCCACCTAAAGCCCAAGGTGTCGACGCCACCCCTGTCAGCCCAAAGGAAAGACCTTTGACTATACATACAGAGACTAGACCATACCTACAGAGGCGGGCGAACTGGACTGCAGCTTCAGGAGCGGATGCTCCAAGGGACCATGTGTTCATGTCCAAGACCCTAAAAAGGACTTACCTGGTGAGGGGACCGCTGGGAGGAGACTGAGGCACTTCCGCTGGTGGTGCAGGAGCGGTACCACTGCCTGTAAGCTGCCGCCAGCTATAGCAAGGTGTCCCAGTCCTCTTCCCAGGGGGTATGTCCACCGCGATGTCAGACAACAGTGAAGGTGGGTGCTCTATCATGATGCTCCAGTCAGAGTGTCACCCAAGTGCTGCTGTTGTGGAGACGCCCATCCCCAAGACCGAATGGAATGGAGTCCTGTAATTATGACATCATCAAAGGCGATGGTGCATCCGGAACGGAGGAGCACCAAGGCCTTGGCAGTTCCTCGAGAAGCAGCGTCGGACATGCCTGCTCCCAGCTGGGAGAACCATGTGGATGCCAAGGACCAACGGAGCATTGAGAATGTGTTTCCTTCCCAGGTTCCAGCGGAAGGATCCATCGGAGGTACCGGCCAGTACTTCGTTCCACATCACAGACGTCAAAACCTTTCCGTTGCAATCAGATGTCATCCTCGCGTAGGTGACCGCCGTGGCAGAGGATATTGCTTTGCCCGCTCCAGTGAGTAAGGCAAGACTAACCTATTTTTTACAGAGATACCACGATCGTTCCAAGGGCTGAGCGCGTAAAGCCTCTGCGGACCCTGATAAACATAAGGTACTGGCAGTAACAGGCCGTGGTAGACATACAAAGACTAACACACCCAGAGACCTTGTGGAGCTTAAGGCCTTCACAGACATTGCCCAGTATAATCAGGATGTAACTAAATCTGTAAGAATTGTAAAACATACAGAACACCTACAAGCTCATATTGAGAGGAATGCTACTGAGCATGGCAATATATATATTTAAAACCAGAGACATAACAAAACACAGACAGAGCTCAGTGCACATACAGTAAAACTTAGCCACGGTACAGTGCCTAAATATACATTTATAGATAACTATTAAATAAAATGGTCTTTTAGTTTAACATTTTGGCCAAATTGTTGTAAGCCCCTGAGCCACTGCATGGCAGACCACATCTCAAGGGTCCCTAACACTAATATAGATTCTTAATAACCTGTGCATTACCAGGAATAATGATTTATAATAAATCTGTCAAAATTAGTTGCAAAGTTCTAAGTCTGATTGAAGCTTTTATTAACCTGTACATTACCAGGAAAAGCACTCTGTATTAGATTTGTCACAATCACACTGCAAGCAAGCAAGTTCCCCTGAGAGTGGGAGATGCTATGGAGTGAGCTTTTAACCATTTAAATGTGGGAGGGAGTGAGCTTCAATTAGGTAGGAGGTTGCCACCCTCCATCAGCTAAGACTAGCTGAACAAGAATTGTAAAACATACAGAACACCTACAAGCTCATATTGAACCCCCAAAATAACCACAACATATATTTAAGCATATAAGTTTCACAGAGGAGTGCTACTGAGCATGGCAATATATATATTTAAAACCAGAGACATAACATAAAACACAGACAGAGCTCAGTGCACATCCAGTAAAACTTATACACGGTACAGTGCCTAAATATACATGTATAGATAACTATCTGTATGTTTTACAATTCTTGTTCAGCTAGGAGGATCTTATTTATCCCAGACTGCACATCTCAGCACTTAACTATTGCTGTGATGCCGCCTTTACTATTTATATTTGCTATGGCCTCACTTCTTTTCAAATTATGCACTTATTTCTACCAGCCTCATGTCTCCAACACTATTCATATATCTCCATCTCTCCTTTCTTCTCCACTTCTCAGTTCACATGAAATACTTTTCTACCTGCACCCTCTGTCTCTACACAGATAAACCACCTAAACTAAAACACACCCTTACAAATCATCCTCATGCATTCTCTTTCTACCCATGCTTCTCCTCCTTGATTCTGGGGATATCTCTCCCAATCCTGGTCCCTGCCTTATTTCTACATGCTGTTGTCCTCGCCTGCCAAATGCAACTTCTACTCCTCCAACCTCATACCCATCCCCTGCCACCCTCCCTCCTCTCTCCCTTTCTCCGGTGCCCTTTGGAATGCTGGCTTCCTTTCTAACAAGTTCCTCTCTGTCCATGACTTCTTTCTCTCTCACTCTCTGCTCTTAATTGCTATAACTGAGACCTGGCTAACTCAGTCTAATTCTGCTCTGGAAGCTGCCCTCTCTTATGGTGGCCTTTCTTTCTCCCACACTCCGCGCCCTGATGGCAGGGGTGGAGATGTGGGGCTCCTCTCCTCCTCTCTATGCCATTACCAAACCCTTCCTATTCCTCACTCTCTTGCTTTTCCCTCCTTTGAGGCTCACATTGTCCAGATCTTCTCTCCTCTCCCTGTCCATGTGGCAGTCATCTATCGCCCACCTACCACTACTCATCCCCCTTCTGCCTTTCTCTCTCACTTTGAATCCTGGCTCTCTTTCTTTCTCTACTCAGACTCCCCTGTTCTTCTTCTTGGGAACTTCAACTGCCACATTGATGACCCCTCTCTCCCTTGGGCTTCCCACTTTCTCTCTCTAACCTCTTCTTTTGGCTTTCAACAGTGGACTGTAGCCAGCACCCACAAGGATGGCCACCACCTAGACCTGGTTTTCGCTAAAAAACCTATCTCTCTCTGATTTCTCAATTTCCCCCTTTCCTCTCTCTGACCATCACCTCATCCATTTTTTCTCTCTCGCTTCTCTCTTCTGCTGGGGCCTGTGGGGAATGGAGGCGCTGCACCAAGTAAAAAACTGAGAAGAACGCTAAAGCCTGTCCTGTTCATCCCCAATACCACCGGTGGACCTTCAGTATCCTGTAAGCCTAGCAGGTGAGTAGCACAAGAACACAGGTAACAGTGAAATCTCCCAGTGGGTGTGGGAAAACCTGTTACACTTCTTTATTATTTTCATATTTAGGTTCTATGTTTAACATCCATTTGTGCGCATGGACAGGATACAGTGATCAAAATTTTTATTCTTGAGACACATTGGAAGGTTTCCTTGACATATTGTCGTGTTTCTTCCAAATGTGCTCTGTCCCATCTTAATTCTGCTACTGATTTTCTTTTAAAAGGTTCCCATCCATTGTCATTTGCTGGCTAAGGTAGACATAGTCTTCGACTTGTTCTATCCCATTTATTTCGATCTTTGCAAACATGACACATTTGTTGACCATCATTTAGGGCTTGATGATATTCATACAGATGCCCATATTCTTACTTCCTTCGGTGAGTTCTCCAACCATAACTCACTGATTTGTCCTATTTTTTTTTTTCATTTTTAAATATGGGGAAAGGCATATAAAGAAAACGGAAGTGGTAAATAACATTGTGTTGTTACAATACTGTACATCATCTCACTTTATATACAGAAAATCTTGGTTACATGTACACAAGTCATAATCAAACATTATTACATAGAGGTCAAACTCTATAAGGTGTATAGGCCATACTTATTTAATGAAAAAATTAAATCATACCTGTAATATCCCTTTTTGGATATTATCATTTCCCACAGCTGTTATCCAAGATTTCCACACTTAGACATTTGGATAAAGAGCCAGACTGAAAACTGGTCAGCTTCTCCATCATAAAGGCCCTCCATATCCAACTGATGAACAATTGGGTTTCTTAAAAACCATTGTGATCTGACACCTAAACACTGTATATACATGTACAATTAATTTATTTTCAGATCTATTACAATTATTAAGTGGTTTACATAGAAGTGCTGCGCAGGGATCTAGACGGAAATCAAAGTCAAGAATATTCTAGAGTAGATCATAAAGGTCTACCCATAGCCCTGAAATCACTGGACACTGCCACGACATGTGTAGGAAAGACCCCAGCTGCCCATAAACTTGTGTGCACAAGGGTGAAGAATTTTCGATAAAACTTTGATAGTTTGACTGAGAGGAAACAAATGGAGCTTTCGCTATTCTCTCGAACATGTCTTCCCAATCTTCAACATTTAGTATCTTGCCCAAATCCTTTTCCCATTGGGCCATAAATATTGATTTCACAGGGGAGTCACAGATCACAATCATATTGTACAATGAAGAAATTGTCCCTCTGTGGTCGCTTCTTCCGAGGCATAGACTTTCAAGGGGCGTGGGTCTGACAAATGGAGCCTTTGAGTTCACAAATCCCCCTAATCTGACAATATCTAAAGAGTTAGGTATATTTGGTAACCTCAAGTCTGCCCAGACATTCACGATCCTGGGAATCCCTACCAAGGTCCACGTCCGAAAGTCCCGAGCAGACCGGCACAAGAAAATTCCTGCTTATCAAGGAGCCTATCCATTGCTGAGTTTGAATTAGATAAGCCATTCTTCAACTTGTTGGAATCCCATAATCATAGGGAGTGGCTAACTGATGTTAGAGGAAATCCCATTGACCCTCTATGTTGTTTAGGTAACCATAATATTGTGTCCAGCATACATGGGATAACGGCAGCATATTATTTGAGGCATGCCAGTATATAAATTGGCTTAGGTGGGCTGCTTATAGTAGGATATAACTATGACAAACCTAAACCACTGCTAGCTACTGCTTGGTTTAATTGTCTCCTACTGACACTTGGTTTCATGTTATTCCAAATAAATTGTACTATCTGTATTTGGAGATATTCTGAATATCTTTAACTTTGATGGGAGTGTGTGAAATAGATATAGAATCATTGGTAATAGATACATCTTTATGGCATTGACCCTGGCTATCCATAATAAGTGATACCTGGAGCACTGCTCTTGATCCTTTTACAGGGTTTGTATCCAAACTGGGATCAGTGGCAGAGTATATTGAGTCTGAGGACATTGTCAGAAATACACCTCGGTATTTGAGGGATTCAGATTTTAACTTAAAGCTAAAATGTAAGCATAGTAGTTTGACTTGGGTCTGTGAGATGTTCATGTTTAATGCATCTGATTGGTATTTATTAATTTTACAGCCGGAAATGCGTTGTAAAAATATTGAATCCATCGTGGAGATTTGATAGGGAGGCTAGTGAGTTGGCTATCATAAGCAGAATGGTATCTGCAAAGAGTGACGTTTGTACTTATCGAAACTGGATACCTTTTATGTCCCTATTTAACCTGATGTGGGTGCCAATGGTTTGAGTGCTAAGGTAAAGAGGATTGAAGAGAGCGGCCATCCCTGGCGTGTGCCGTTTTTGATTGATATACTACAGTATCAGTAGGAATGTTTAAATAATTAACTTTGGCCATGGGATGCTTGTAAAAGGAAGCAATAGTTCTCAGAAATTTGCTTTTTATCTAAATTATTTTATGGCCTCAAACATGTATACCCAATCAACTCGGTCAAAGGCTTTCTCTGTATCCAAAGAGAGTAGCATTGACGGGACATTGAAGCTTGTTGCTATTTGTATTAAGTTGATTGACCTGCTTGTATTATCTGCTGTTTGTCTACGCAGGATGAAACGCACCTGATCAGAGCTAATCAGCCTGGGCAGGAAGACATTCAATCTAGTAGCAAGGATCTTAGAAAATATTTTTAGATCTGAATTAATAAGTGAGATGGGCCTATAGCTCTTGCAGCTGGTGGAATCTTTGCTCTCTTTATGTATCAAGATCGTCCTAGATTTCACCATTCAGCAGGTGGTGGGAAGTACCCATCTCTAAGATATTGTTAAACAGGCCACACAGAAATTACGACAGGAGATGATAGAACTTCTACCTGTAAATATTCATAAAACCAGCTGGGCCCCGTATCTTTTGAGCTCTTCGAGCCCTTTATGGTTTCCGTGAGAAGGGTTGTGCTAGTGCTACAGTATAATGTGAAAGTGGGTGGGGGAGTGAGGGATGTGGGTGGACTGGGCGCTTCCCAAGTGATATTAGATTGGTGTAATTAGTGACACACCTAAAGTACACAAAAATAAACTTAACACCACACAGTGATAATCAAAAATAATAGTGTACAAGTGCAGCTCAACTTCCTCTGGTGGGACAGTTCCAAGTCCCAGGATGTGGAATGCTCTTTTCTTGGGGTTGAGGAGGAGCGCAGGATAAGCTCGTGATATGTAAAAAATAAAAGTATATATAGTGCAGATGGTAGATCACTGCTATAGAAATAATCAGTATAGGAAATGAACTCACAAAAATCGTAGAATGTTACTGCATGTCAGAGATCCATCTCTCTCTGACTGGAGCCCTTTGTGTATCTGGGGTCAGGATGCCTCTCAGTGGAGTGGATGATATGTAAATGAAAGAAACCACAAATAGTGCATACTGTATAAACCATAAATATGTATTAATCACAAATGTTCAGGAAACTCACATTTTCCATGAATAAGATGGGTGGTGGAGAGAACCGCCGATAGAAGGGTGGTGGAATGTGAAGCTGCTGCCCGGTGCTTCACTTTGACTTGCACCTCACAGTGTAGTTCCGCATCAGTCTCTGCCGTCGCGTCACTTCCGGTTTCGCGTCACAGGTGAGGGCGGGAAGCCAGAATGGGTCTGGTGTCAGCAATAGATTGCCAGTCCTTCAGTGCGCAATTTCTCTCCCCAAAAGCTCTAACTCTACGCGTTTCGCACACTGCTTCGTCAGGAGTATCATGTCAGGAATAGCCAACCTTGGCAGATCTGCTTGTTTTAGACAGTTTTAAAGTTTAATATTATATTATATAATTCTTTATAGAAGATTGTAAAAGCCTCAGCAATGAGAAGTGGGTAAGAGGTTAGGGTGCCATCTTTCTGATAAAAATAGATTGAATTATACTTCTGCTTGCCTGCTATGCAGTCTGACCGCTAGAAGTGATTCACATCTACTGGCTTGCTTAAGCCATGTCATTCATTTATTTGCTGTGTCTGAAAGGCAGAGACCCCGTTCATTCCTTAATGTTATTAACTCCTCTGGACAATTTCAGAATGTGTCTATTTATGTATTTTTTCCAGGTGCCCTATTTTAGATTGGAGTTGTGTGACTTGGGCCCATCTAGATTTTTTGCTGTGGGCGACAATGCTGAATATGTTGCCTTTTTTAACTGCCTTATGAGCTTCCCAAAGTGTAAAAGGGGAATCTACACTATTGTTTTTATTAGTAAAGTATGTGTTGATTTCTCGGTCAATTACTGAGAGAATCGCTGGGATTTTTAAGAGATATGCATTCAGTCTCCAAGAATTCCTGCTTATTTGCATATACAAATCTTCTATTACAATTTTTTCTGGTGCGCGGTCAGACCTGGTTATGGGATATACAGTGGCCCCAGAGACCTGAAGAAATATAGCTAAATCAACTAATACAGGCATACCCCTCTTTAAGTACACTCACTTTAAGTACACTCGCGAGTAAGTACATATCGCCCAATAGGCAAACGGCAGCTCACGCATGCGCCTGTCATCACGTCCTGAACAGCAATACCGGCTCCCTACCTGTACCGAAGCTGTGCGCAAGCGGGGAGACTATAGAGCCTGTTACAAATGCGTTATTTACATCAGTTATGCATGTAAATAACGATTGCAGTACAGTACATGCATCGAAAAGTGGGAAAAAGGGAGTGCTTCACTTTAAGTACATTTTCGCTTTACATACATGCTCCGGTCCGATTGCGTGCGTTAATGCGGGGTATGCCTGTATGTAGTTGATTCTTGTATAGAGCTGATGGGGTCTCTTTGGCAGGGATGAAGTTCTCTCCAGTTGTCTGCTAGCGAGGTTTAGACCAATCTAAAGAGGTGTCCATGGTGATGTTAAAATCTCCTGCAAGGATCAGTTGTCCTATGGTGTGATTAAAAACATGGAGAATAGGTTCTTAAAGAAGTGCCCTCTGTTTTCATTGGACACATAAACATTTACTAATGTTTTCTCTTTTTCATTTAAATCACCAGATAAGAGAAATATTCTACCATTTTGGTCTTTTTTTAAATCGTAAATAGGTGAAATGAGCAAGTTCTGGGCATTAGGTTGGCTACCCCGGCTTCAAAGTATGTCAGATTGAATTATTTTTGCAGCAAGTCTCTTGTCAGAATAGTATATTTCCCGAGAGTTTTTTAGAATGGGATATGGCTGTACGGCACTTAATCAGGCTGTTTAACCCCTAGTGTTATGATAAATAAGTCTTACTGTCATTGGGCAGATGAGATGAGGGATTCTGCTAACAGACAACTGAAAATGCTATAATTGTCAGTGTCATTTTAGGCCATACGGGGGAGCTGCTATTCGACCTCAGATAAATACAGGACCAGCATATCCAAATGATCTGAACTAAAGAAAGAAAAAAGGTAAGTTAATAATGTTAACATAAATAATCCCGGAATTATCCATGGCCTGGACAAAACCGTTCAGTAATTGTGAAGACAAATAGCAAGGTGGCGTCACCTAGACCCACACAGATCTAACTGTGCTCGGTCACAAAAGGGAATCTGAAACAGCGGAGCACCACAGCGGGTTTATTAAGAAAATATCCAATATGTGGCATTGGGTCTAATGCATAGATTCTGATTTCACAAGCCCAATAAAGTACAGGATATACATATTTACTACTTTCTTTATATTGTTGTGGGGGTGTTGTGTCTTTAGTGTGCAGCCTACCTATACCAGACAGTGTAAAGCGTAAGGTGTTAATCGAGGGGGTTGTAGTTTGGCAGAAACCTTTACTGAACCTTCTCGTCACCGTATTGCGACTATTGTTAGGGCGTACAACAATCGGTACTTTCTAGGTTTATTTTTTTATTATATATGCACATATAAACACAAACTAATGAAATTATATGTTACCTGTATGTGCTCAGAAACCACCCAGGGCAATCGGAAACAGTCCAAAAGTGTATATTTTTTATGTGCCACCTGAGAGTGGTGTTTCACTTCAGAAGAGATCACCTATAGTAAATGTAGTAATCTTGTATTCCTGCTTATGTGTGTCGTAGTTGCACATATATAGTATAATGTTAAACTTGTATTATTAATGTAACCATGCTGTAAAATGGCTACAGTCATCTCTCCTGCTGACAGTAAGGCCTGGTAAGTTATGGGCATGCCAGCAGTAATTATGGAGGTTTGCCCTCACACCCTGGTGAGGTGCCCTATGTATGGATGGGAGTGGTCACATGCTCTGAATCCATGATTAGTGATGTCAGAGTTGTGCTAGCCCCCAGAGGATACATAAGGCACAGCACTGCTCAAAAGTTGGTAGTGGGAGTGGAGTTCAGAAGTTGTTGCTAAGCTGTTGGAAGATTATGTAAGAGGTTATGAGAGAAGGAGCAAGTCTGAGTGCAGGCTCGGGAGGAGACAGCTTATAAGACTGTGACCAGGGACCTTGCCCAGGGACTATCTCCTTAAGGGGAGATAGGGAATCCACCAATTTGGGGAAAGGACACCTTTCAAAGGGAAGTGCGGTGAACATGAGAGGCTAAGTACACCCACTGTGAGGGGCAGCTGGCCCGCCGCAAGTCAATAAAGATGATCCTGTTAAACCATACCCTCGTGTGTAAGTGTGGAATGATTACACAGAGGAATGCACCACAGAGGAGTTCCTCACCAGGACCATCCACAAGCGGACGCTGGGATCCTGATGAGGTGGAGGCGCTGCACTGGATATAGGTAGGACTCAAGCACACTACCTCAGCTGCCTATCTGGGTTGGCAATCCCCACACAACATCATGCGGGAGACTCAGGAGTCCTGTTTCCAACAGGTGCACCACCAGACACCACACTGTAATGGGGGCTGGTTAGACCACAGGGGCCAATGTGAGATTGGGTGGGTCAGGCTAGGCCAGAAAATCCGTTACATTTGGAGGCGCTGCTTAGAGACCTGTCAACAGGACAGGCTTTTGCTAGGTCACTTGGAAATAAGGCGAGTGTCTGCTGCCACTTTGTGCTGCGTTGGGACGGACCTAGGGGTAGTCAGGGGGCTGATGGAGAATAGTCAGTTCGCAGGGACGACCTAGGGGCCTGAAAGGAGTTGGGGGTTTGGAGCCAGGCTATAGCTGTCCTAGTCACCTTGAGGCTGTGCTAGTTGATAGGATGCCTAAAGGGATAGCCTGTTAACGTGGTCAGGAATTCTGGAGAGGGTCTGCGCTAGACTAGCCAACAGTAGGTAGACGCCCAAGTACTGCATGGAAGAGCCAGAGTACTCTAGCCCATTCCAGACCACTTACCGAAGGGAACACAGACTGGGAGGAAGGAGATACAGCAGACACAGAGAGAGTGAGCCTAGCCTGAGGTAGTCCATACACGAGTCCAGCCTACATTAGGTACACAAGGTGGTGCATCAAGGTAATCTTTATTGTACCGGTGTGGTAGCTGCCCCGCAGAGAGGAGCTCCATGTACAATAATTTTAAGTACAGTGAAAGAATGGCAACCTCAAGAATGGAGAATCCGCGCGGTGCGGAAGGTCCAAGATAGCAGACGGAGGACAATAAAGAGAGCGCACATGGCGTGTGTGCGGGTGCAGAGCAAGCGGCAGAAGGAACTTTTGCAAGCATGCTGTGGAGTGGCACTAAAGCAGTAGCTGCGCCATTTTTGTCCTGTCTAGGGTTTAGGGGCATGATCCCCGAGGACATAGAGGAGGATATTGTGATTGTGTGCGATAAAAATGGTGACAAAGAAGGATTTGCTTGCCAGCCGGTGAGCGCTATACAGAATGCTAACCAAGATGGCGGCTCCCACTTCCCTGGGAGACTGTGTGGGCTTGCTGAGGAGAAAGCTGCATTTGCAAAAGTTGCAAAGAGTTGGCCAGGAGTGGCGCCAACAGGAAAACCCCGCCCTGATGGGGGGTATGGCGCGAAAGCTGCAGCCGCGCCCTCATGGACAGTGACTAATTCAGCCCCAGTGCTGGGTCACCCGATAAATCTATGGGACCTCCCCCTAATCTCAACCAGGGGGAGTGGTTTCCAATTATGCCCCGTGGGCATGAATCCAGCGGAGCAAGGAGCTGGTGAGTCGGCGGTGCTGTTACAGAAAGTAGTTCCTGCAAACAGTGCTGCCTGCGGAGAAGAAGACAAGGATTTTGCAAGCCAAGTGGCTGCAAGAAATTGGCCGGGATCGGCGCCAAATAAGGAGTTGCGCTCAGGGGGTAGTGGCGCGAAAACGGAGGCCGCGCCCCCCAGGACTGTGAAAAATTCAGCCCCTGTGCCGGGGCATCCAATTAACTTGTGGGACCCTCCCCAAATATTCACCAGGGGGAGAGATCTCTATCTCTGCCAGGCAAGACCCGAGTTGTCTGAGGGAGGAGCTGGATGTGAGCTTCCTGTCCCACAGTTGCGAGGAGCTGGTGAACAGGAGAGACCACTGTGCAAAGTGTCTCCCGTAACCAGCACTACCAAGAGCGAGATGGACATATATCCCTATTTATTGCCAGGAGGCTTCCTGGTAGTCAAGGCTGGGGACAAAGAGACATTGCGGTGCCTGTGCACGCAGTGCAGGTTACCCGGCGGAGAAGCTAGCACCACGACAAGGTGTCCCCAATGTGGCATCCACTACCTAGGGGCCAGGCAGCCCTTCGTACCAGGGCAGACCGAGGAGGCGGGAGCGGACACAGCCATGCTGACGGCTGAAGCCCCGCGTGCGGCCTGCACCGAACCAGTTGATCCCGGAGAATGGGGATCGCTCCTAATGATCGCAACGGAGCCTAGAGAGAAAGGGGTCTACAACCGCGGTGAGAACCCGGAACCTCACAGTCAGTCCCCTGCGGAAGTGCCACTACTAGCGTCGGAGTCTGCTTCATCGGACGAGGAGCAGGCAAGCCCGACATCGGTGGTGATGCGCCTACCGGCGGACCACTACAGCGGTGCTGCAAAAGATCCAGCACTTACCTGTGTCGCAGCGGAGCGGAGTCTCGAGGTGCCGAGATCGCCTGTGCGGTCGTGGTGACTTACAGCGCAGAAGGAGGAGAAGATTCCATCCCGAGCCGACGGAGCGGTGAGATACATCCTTACCCTCCCAAGGTGCCGATGGTGGCAACGGCGGAAGAAGGCCTAGCCCAGGCCCGAGCGGAGCGGAGAGCAGAACCATCACTTCCGGCGGCGGATGTCGTTGTGGAGGAAGAGATCCCGCATGGGGATCCATCGCAAGATGGCGGAGTATCCGGTTCCGGTGATGACGTCACTTCCGGCGGAGGTAGCGGAGCGACCAGAGAGAGAACCACAATGCCTCGGCGATCGGGCAGCGCTTCCCGATCACCTGTGACCACCAAGAGCTGGCAGGCTGCGAGGAGAGCCGAGAAGGGTGAGGCTCAGCCAGCGGAGGGTCCTCGCAGTGATCCGGGACAATCCAAAGGTAGAGAGCGGGTCGGAACCCCGCGGATACCAATTGCCCGTCCTTACGCCCAAACCCATGCCCTAGATAAAGCCCCTGTCCCAGTCACCTTTTCCCGTGGGTCCACGTCCAGTTTGGGGATGTCGGGAGGGTCCCAGGGAACCAGTGAGGAACGGACTGGGGAGAGACTGGCAAGTTACACCTCCGACGATGGGTCAGTGGGTGGAGGATATTCGGGGGAGGCATCTGAGTCCAGTTGGAGACCTAGCGTGGCTATAGTAAAGTTGGAAGTAAGGCCAAAGAGTGTGGGGTGGCCTAAGTCCCGATCTACTGGGACATCAGGAATGTCATCCAGCACTAATGATACTGTTAGTGTAAGGTGTAAGACTAAGAGCCTTGGGTCAAATCCTAAATCAGGGATTGTGGGTTCCCTGGATGAGGATAGGGGATATGGCACTGATGAGGAGGAAGGATCAGGGGAAGAAGGTTGGGATCCTGGCGGGTTAGATGAGAAGTGGTGTAATCAAGAAAAGAGGACTTACATTTCCAGGGAGTGCCTTAAGGAAGTGTATGGGCATGATCCTCTAAGTTCACTAGCATCCATGCCAGAGTTATGGGCTGATTGTGGGTGTCCCGTATGTCATCCAGAGTGTTACTGCATTGCTGCCCTAAACCCAGTGGACCGTGCTGTGCGCAGGCCACCTTAAGAGGGTATGGTAGTACCACTAATGGATACTCCATCAGGGAGTAATCCTGGTTGTTATACATCTACGTTAGGATGTATCTGTTATTATGTATGATGAAGATATGTATTGTGAAATCTGTCAATGTTGTGACTAATTATGTGTGTCATTCATTTTACAGTGCTTCCTGAAGAAAGGTACTTCAAATTTAGGTCCCAGCCGGGGACAGTGGGATTCACCAGGGGGAGAATGTAACCATGCTGTAAAATGGCTACAGTCATCTCTCCTGCTGACAGTAAGGCCTGGTAAGTTATGGGCATGCCAGCAGTAATTATGGAGGTTTGCCCTCACACCCTGGTGAGGTGCCCTATGTATGGATGGGAGTGGTCACATGCTCTGAATCCATGATTAGTGATGTCAGAGTTGTGCTAGCCCCCAGAGGATACATAAGGCACAGCACTGCTCAAAAGTTGGTAGTGGGAGTGGAGTTCAGAAGTTGTTGCTAAGCTGTTGGAAGATTATGTAAGAGGTTATGAGAGAAGGAGCAAGTCTGAGTGCAGGCTTGGGAGGAGACAGCTTATAAGACTGTGACCAGGGACCTGGCCCAGGTACTATCTCCCTCAGGGGAGATAGGGAATCCACCAATTTGGGGAAAGGACACCTTTCAAAGGGAAGTGCGGTGAACATGAGAGGCTAAGTACACCCACTGTGAGGGGCAGCTGGCCCGACGCAAGTCAATAAAGATGATCCTGTTAAACCATACCCTCGTGTGTAAGTGTGGAATGATTACACAGAGGAATGCACCACAGAGGAGTTCCTCACCAGGACCATCCACAAGCGGACGCTGGGATCCTGATGAGGTGGAGGCGCTGCACTGGATATAGGTAGGACTCAAGCACACTACCTCAGCTGCCTGTCTGGGTTGGCAATCCCCACACAACATCATGCGGGAGACTCAGGAGTCCTGTTACCAACAGGTGCACCACCAGACACCACACTGTAATGGGGGCTGGTTAGACCACAGGGGCCAATGTGAGATTGGGTGGGTCAGGCTACGCCAGAAAATCCGTTACATTAACAATCTTACATTTTAATATGACAGGTCGCGATTAATGTCCCTGTGTGGAACAAAACATTGGTTATAAATTTGTTGCATTAAATCCTTCTGTAATCACTTATCTTGCAGTGCTGTGTATTTCTTCCCGCCGTTGTGGTTGAGTGAAGTACTTTTGAAATACTTTATTTGATTATACTACTTCTACTTGGCAAAATATTTACCTTTATGTTGTACCTGAGGTATTCCAACACACACACACACTTGAACTCCACCTGTATCAGGTTATACAAACTACGTTTTAAACGACTACACTTGTGAGTGTGAATTTTTATTGTTTTCTCCAAAACCACTATTGTAATAAATTGAATTACGCTATGGGTCATGCGTTTCTGTTTATTGTCTTTTAGAATCTTCCTGGAACTAGTCATTCTATCTGAAGCAGCTGAGACCCCTGGGGTATGTCCCAATCCATCCATTATATCCTTTTTACATGTGTTTCTGGTTATCTGGACAATATATGGATTATTCACAGTTTATATTTGCAAGAATTGTGTTGATTTAGCGCTGATATTTTCTGTTCTGAATCCGCGGAATGGATTCTACAAATCCATCCATGGGTTGCATCACATGTTGTTTTTTGATGATTCCGCGCGGATAAAAACGGCCAAATCCTTTTTTCAGTTTTTACACCGCAAAATAGATTTTGGGGGGAAAATGCAAGAAAATCCAGGAAACGGATTTGGGTGGATTGCCCATCTCTACATCTTTGGACAGGTTGTCCCGTGGTCCACTTGTTGGTGGTCCACTTGTTGGTGGCCCCACGGATACTCTCTTCTTTTCTCAATTTAGACCAACTATGTGCAGAACTCCCATGGTTACCATTTTAGATCGCATAACACATGCTCCCCCTCGCTTCTCCAAGCTTTTGTTATATTCAATAGTCTTCTTTAACATATCACAGTTACATTTCTTATATCTTCATTTATACTGTACCTTTGCAGATTGTCTTGTACAGCTCTGCATATTCCGTTGATATTCTTGCGTCTTGGGATTACTTCAATTCTTCTCATCTCGTCATTAATGGTTTTGTCTCATCAGATGTTTATCCAGATTTTTGTTAGCGATTCCTGCAGTTTTTTCTACACTTTCAACTACAATCTTCATAATCATTTGTTAAAGTGTCCTCATGCATTTAGAGCATGCTAAAGCAATTTTTCAGTTCTGGTTTAAATTCTCTGCTGTTATTCTTGAGGTTCTTGATGTTGATTGTTGTTGTCTTCTTTTTAATCAGTTTTCTTCTTTCCAACTTTGCATTCAGATATAATCTTCAGCAAACCAATCAGTGATCACTTCTTATGTCAAAACGGTTAAGGACTGTGCAGTCTTCAATCATGTATTTCTTGTTAGTTAGGATATAGTCCATTTCATTCTTGACTCCATTGGTCAATTCCATGTCCATTTTATATTTGGATTCTTCATGATGTATGTTTTGCAAATTCTACCAATCTGACTCCACATTCATTCTTGTTAAAATGATCTTGAGGTGACAATTTCCTTTTGTTGTTAAATTGTTTGATTTCATGGCAGAACTCCGCCACGGAGACTAGCTTGATAGTGCCGCCAGTCCTACACTTCCTGGTTGCATCCCACCAGAGGAACTCGGCATGCAGGAGACTGGCGTGTGTTCAGGAGTCTCCATAAGGCATGCGCCAGACACTGATTATTAATCAGCTGTGCCATGACCGCTACACGTTTCAAATATTTACGTTCTTTATCAGGAGTTGATTACAGGTATTTGAAGCCTGTTTCTCTTTGTCAACTGAATGATGATTCTAACTGCTCTTTTTGATGAGCTTTCATAGTCCAATCTGTTGTTTCTCTATCTCTTGTTAATGATGGATTCGATTAACCTCCAGGGATTCCTAGCACCCTCTGCCATCATGCCTTCTTCCTGAACCCTGTCTAACCCAGGGACATTTTAGCCTCCAGAAAATGAGGTTCATTGCTTTGTGGTGTGTTTCATATTTGAAGGCTGAGACCTTATAGTATAATTTTCTTTAACTGTGCATGCAATGTCTTGTATATAATGTATACCCCGTTTATTTATGTAACTGTATTTGTAACCATGTATTATTTGTCTTAACTCTGTGCCCAGGACATACTTGAAATGAGAGGTAACTCTCAATGTATTAATTCCTGGTAAAATATTTTATAAATAAATAATAAATAAATTACTTGCAATGCCAGCCTTATTTGCATGCTGGCAAGTACCTTTCCCACTTTAGCCGGGTATATTGTTCAAGGTTTCCATAGTATGGTTAAATCTACCAGCTCAAGTGTCACTATACTGTACATCTTCATGAACACCCGTTTCCACCTGGCGCATAGCGACCTACCTTTCTTAAAGTCCCCGGCACTGCGGACAAACAAGCAAAAGTCTGTGGCACTGGGGAGAGTGTCAATTGCAGCCAGGGAAAATGAACGCCGTGGGGGGTCCATGCTTCTGAATGGAACCTGTAAGAAGGACATATCCCTATTTAAATAAAGCAGCCTCAGAGCTCTGAGAATCCAGCAGAGAGATAGTTAATTGCAGCCACTCAATGAACTAGTTTCCACCTGGACTAATGTGAGCACTGTAAAACGCCTCATGTGAGACACAGGAGAGAGATTCCTTAGCTCACATTTGGGCTGACAGTATGAGAGCAGAGAAGCCTGCACACAGACACTGTCTTTAGCACAAAGGCTGTGCTGAGATCAAGGTAAATAGACACCCAGAGACCTATATTTCCTAGACACAGAGGACCCAGGAACCTGCCAGAGACTGACATGGAGAGCCACCTGCTTAAGGTACTTCCTGAGACTTTGGGGTGATAGGCTGGTAATGGGAATATCCCTCCAGTTCTGCAGATAGGGTCTGGGGATGTAAGTTAGCCCTTACAAAGGGATAGGGGTTTGTTATTTTGTTGTTTTGTATGTTTTGCCCGGATAAAGGAATAAGGCTCAATAAAGCCAAGATATAATTTCACCCAAAACCAGCACAATGCTCGGCTGCCGCACTAAAATACAAAAATCTTGTCTTTTGGCCAAGGAGATTGTGCATTGCGCCTTGTGTGTGCACGCACACACGCTGACTGGGGCCTGCCCCATAGAGGACTGTGCCTTGTGCGCAGCCATGGTCACTGGGGACCTAACTTAAGATGTAGGCAGTGGTTGAAATGCACCCCAACTTTTTAATTTTCAAACTTGATTTTAGAAAGTTTCTGTCACTTCTTATTTTTACAGCATAATATTGCTTCAAGATGCAATTTGAGCACAAATTTATAAAAAAAATTAATTCAACAATCGAATTTGCTTCCTTAAACTAATTTAAATATGCTAAAAGCCATGATTTGGCTTCCTTTGTTTCTCCAGAAATTACTCACACCGTGCTTTTTTTGGAGCCTCTGGATGGAGAACCATTTGTCAGTCAAATGTTATCTTTATGCTTAGCTCACCCTGTCCTAATTGGAGTGTCAATAAAGGATAATGGAAGGGGAGAAGGGGGAGTGGTGGCTGCACATGTTCTTGTTGGACACACAATGACAGTGACATCAGGTTAAAGGAGTAGCCAGAGGAAATCACACCCTTTCCACCAGTGGGGCGTTGCACCAAGCTCCATTAAATCAGGGAACATAACGTGACGTTACCTAAAACAGGAATGGATGTTATTGAGCTTAGTGCATCTAGACCCATATTTATTAACAAATTATAAAAAATATACTTAGAGTTGTCCGATTTTGGTACAAAAAGGTATCAATCACCCAGATGCAAGCCCTTAGACTAGTGGTTCCCAACTCCAGTGCTCAATTCCCCCCAAACGGGTCAGAATTTAAGGATATCCCTACTTCAGCACAGATGGCACAATCAGTGGCTCAGTCATTTTCATTGAGCCACCCGTAATAAAGCAGGGATATCCTTAAAACCTAACTTGTTAGGGGTACTTGAGGACTGGTATTGGGAACCATTGCCTTGGACATGTAACCGCCATTAGTATACAATGGTCTTACTGTAGGAGAGACTGCCACTTCAAGTCTTTCTATAACAGAGTTTTGCCCCAATGTTTAATAAATGTAGATTCTTTTTTATAAATCTGGCACAATACAACTGGGATCACTGGGTGTAGGAGATTGGTCAGAATCTGGGGGTGCAGTGACACAGTGCTGAGTACGTAAAAATGATATATATACAGTATATACATATTCAGTGCTACCCGTCTGGCCTTACCTAGAATAGGAGTTCACTTCTGAATACTGCTCCATTCCAGCTGCCATTAAAAGAGTTATATTATACACAATAAGTAATGAGGATATTTATCTCTACTAAAGCTGTCTCAGGTGGATGCTAAAATAGTACATTTTCTGCAAAATCCACAGTCAATGAGAATTTAAAGAAAATGTTTTTTTTCCAGTGAATGCTTGCAGTTAGCACTTTTTGGAGCATAAATAAATGTTATTGCCTCTAATCAGAATGTTGCTTAACCTATTTGCTGCCACATGGGTCTGTATCATTCTTAAGCCAGTACAATGCTAATCTCTCTTTTTTGCTGCTATTATGGCCTGTTTTGAGAGCATTAAAAAACCTGTTGGCAAAGTATAAGTTTACAGAAACAGACATGTTTCTTAAGCTATGACCTTTTACTGGTGAGCAATTATGGGGGACATATAGGAACACGTTTTAATAAAGTCTATTGGTCATTCAAGTGGGAAATTTGGAATTCTGTCTAGACCGATATGACCCTCACTATTGACCCCAAAAGCATATGTTGTGTATACACTTCCTGTATATACCAGAATATGTGACTGAATTAAATATACTGTAAGAAGTATGTTAAGTCAAACACAGGTTATTAGAGATGCTTATGCCACCTTGGAGCTTGCAGGGACTCTGATTAAATATATTTTAAAACAATGATCTAAATATATCAGAGAGATAGCAGGTGGATTATCCTGCTGCAACGTACCAGCGGGAGAAGTGGACTTAGATTGTAAGCTCTTCAGGGCAGGAACTCCTTTTCCTAATGTTACCTTTATGTCTGAAGCGCTTATTCCCATTGTGAAATATTACCATGTCACGTGTGTTACTGCTGTGAAGCACTATGTACATAGATGGTACTATATAAATAAAGATATACATACAATGTTTTGAATTAATCATGTTTAAGAAGCATTAGAGCTAACAGTCCACTGCGCTCCAATGGGTACAATAATGGGTGCTGTATCTGTCTGAAAAACAATAAATCCCATCCCTAATTCCTTCTATTTGGGTGAGTTTGGGAAAAAATGTCTAAGATATCCACTGATATAAAAGATCAAGGACCAAGTAGGTGTGTGTTACCTGTATTAGAGTAATTGTGGAGTATTCTGTCATTGCATTTGAACAGTGGAGGTTGACATAGGGGTTCTCAACTGTCTCCAGTCCTCAAGAGCCACCAACAGGTCAGGTTTTAAGGAAATCCCTGCTTCAGCACAGGAGGCTCTTCGACTGATCCACTGATTGAGCCACCTGTGCTGTAGCAGGGATATCCTTTAAACCTGACCTGTTGGGGGGTCTTTAGGACTGGAGTTAAGAACCCCTGGGTTAATATGTAAACACGATCGTGCTCAAAATCTTTGGGGGGTTTTTGGGGGGGGAACACTAATGGGCTATTCTCTTTCAAATAAATTTGCAAATCTAACTGGAACATTTTGTATTTTGCGCCACTCTAGTTTGAAATTAGAAGCTGCTCAATGTAGCATGAAAACCATTTATTTTCTTATTTTGGTAGGGCGATGTAATCTAAAGACTGATGCAATGAAGGTAATATAGGTCATATCAAAAACATCACCATCTACAGCGTGTGATCAGGCACTGGGTTACAATCAAATGACTAGAACAAAAAGCAAACTCGATCATGGATGGTAATCTGAATTCTGCAGTTAAGGAGCAAACATGATTGAAGTTGACTGACAAATATGGATTTGCATGCAGAAAGCCCTCTATTTGATAAAACATTGGGGTGACCTAGTTAGTCCTAGAGCTGTTTACAAATGACTTCATAAAATGGCATGTGTTTTCATTGAGAGGATACTTATTTATGGTATATTATGCATCTCTTCTGAGAGGGAGAAGTTGCAACTAATTTTTAGGAGCGCCGTTACCTGCAGTAGCTTTTTCGTACACTTTATTTCTCAGTTCTTCAATTACCTTTATTTGCTTAAGTATATCTCCCGTGTAATTGAACCATTTCCTCGGTCTTTTCTGAGTTTCAAGCTTTATAAACTCCTCGCACGTTGATTCATGGGATGTATGATGCAGGGATTTAATTAATCTTATTTGCATATTACTCATCATCTTGGCATGTTTAATTGCTAATTAAATGTAAAAAAAACAAAAAAACAATCAGGAAGATACCAGTTCTTGTCGCAGACTGAAGAGGCATCAGGCCTGACTTTCAGATGTGTGTTGACTTTGGCATTCTTGGGTGCATCAGCTTAATTTGATATTCAGTGTGTTGTCACCACGTTTGGATTTTACCTTATGCATGGGAGATAGTGTTTCATACATTTGGAGTGATTCACTTGGCTATATCAATTTCATGAGGCGCCCAGCTATGTTTTTAGAGCTTTTAAAAGCCATTCTGAAGCAAATATTCAGCGTTATTGTAACCAGTTGAGTTTCTGATAAGTAAAGGGGATGGAAGTCCTTGGGGGAAGACCAAGTAGTGCAATTATCGAAAATTTCATTGGAGTTAGCTGGTGGAGCAGCTGACTGATGTTGAAAAGCTCAATAATGTCATAAACTGTTAGCGTACAGTCCAAAATGTAAGTCGTCAGCACTCCATCACTCACATGGACATCACCGATTTGGAAATAGTCAAAAATCTTATCACTATTCCTAGCCTCCCTGTAAGCTGTTTTGTGTAGCTTTGATGACACAATCACATTAAAACATAACCAAAAAATGAATGTACATTTTTAAATTCAGCATATCACACTCTTTAATGATATAATTATGCCAACTTCCCACCTTCCTTTTTCCATAAAGTAAAGGTTAATGCAAATCCATCATATACTGTATCTCCATATTACTGTATACTAATGCCAAGTCTACCATCTTGAATTTGTGTTATGCCTATTACTGCTTCACTGTTACCCATTGAGGAGTCCAGATTCTCAGTTGTAGGTTTGGAAAGAGTTGATGGGAACATGTATAAAATTATTGGAATTGTTCAGCTAGTGTATACTCAATGCTGCTACATAATGTAATGTAGAATACTCCTTTCATGTTGGTTGATTGAAAATAAGAACTAGTGAACCGCTGATTCTGACAAACATAATTGTTGTATATTCTAACTATCTCATTGATCACCCTTTAAGAAATAATCCCCATGGGATTTGACATCCCTGTTTTCATGGTGTGCTTCAAACATCAGAAAATAAAATGGTTGAAAAGCTCTGAACTCCACATCAAGAGGAACAGACTGCAAGAAGCACTTAAGACCAGAAGCGCAGCTATGCATGGCCTTCATAGATGGAACTGTATACGTATAGCTCAATTCACTTGTTTCATTCTAGACCTCTGGAGAGATGTCACAAAACAATGTGCTGCCCCAGACGTAAACTATATAATAATAATAATAATAATAATAATAATAATAATAATAATAATAAAAATAATAATATAATTACTAGTAGTATTTGTATAAAGAATTAATTACCTGAACCATTAACTAGCTGAGATAGAGAGTATAATACCTTGCTTTAATTCTGCTACACACTGTAACATTGCACGCTACTGCTTTGCACATGAACAGTGGTAGTTGGGACGATGATCCCCAAGTTGATTTCGTCCATTAGTATTGTATTTTCAACAAACTCAATACAGTCTGTAAATGTCACAATGTGAGTGATCAGTCCGGTCTCCTTCCATTAATCATAGCTGTGCCAAATGCTACTGTACGTGACACTTTCCTCTCCCTTCTCTCTCTTCCTCTACCAACTCTGATTTATCTGAGGCTGGCTCAGTCATGAAAAACTGTTGGTAAATCTTTCACAATCATTTTCATAGATTATTAATGCACTGGAGTGCAGAGCCATAGAGGAGAACAATGAGAACGTTGTAAGCATATGGACATTTTAAAAGGGATTTATATGCCAGTAAAGGTATATCTTGTTGGATAAAGGTCAAAATAATTACCTACTCAACAGTTCTGTAAACTTCTGTCTGATTTATTTTACACTGTCGATAAAATAATTAAAAATATGGATTTTTGTATGCAATAGATGCTATATAAATAATTACAATCACATACAAGTAAATTACATCTAATTTCAAATGTTCTAAGGAAAAAAACAACCAAACAAAAATACATTCCTGTGTATAATCATCCTTGAAAGTAGAAAAACATATTATGGATTCATCACCAGTTACTTTTATAAACAGTCTTCCATTTTTTATTCTCCCCTTATAATATATTCACCTAGTCATATATATTATCTTCCTCATTCTAATTGCCTAACTAGTTATTTCCGCAAATATAAAGATGAAACAGAATATGACTAATGAAGTACTATAGCTTCTGTGACTATGACCTAACTACATTACTAGATCTAAGGCTGAGACCCCACTAGCGCTGAGCGGGGGTCAGCGCTTGCGGCGGTTACTTACAAATAGATATATGTAAGTCCCCGCTCACGCGGTGCGCGCGGCGCTTGTGCGCGGGCACACACGCTCACCCGCGATCGGTGCTTAGGTAAACAAAAAAACTATACTTACCCGTGCGCTCAACTACCCGCAATGCCCCCCCCCCCCTCCCCTGCGCGCGCGTACAAGCAGGACACCCGGCGCTCATGCTTGGGGCACTCTACAAGCATGAGAGCGCTCAGCGCCAGTGGGGACTTAGCCTACAGTAAGCTGCTTCTGTTTTCACACCCAGAAAATCTGTATTGCAGCTTTAACATATCCCAAACACTTTTTAATCGCAGACAATTGGTTAGTTTCCCTCTCTAACTCCCTCCCCCCTCCGAAGTTTCAGTAGGACTGTTCCAGGGTTACATTGGCGAGGTATGAAAGCATATCATACAAATGTTATTGCACTCACTCTTAATACAGAATGCTGCGTTATAACATAGACTATCTTCGATCTTCAAAATATTTTAAGCCTACAACCACGTCACGGTATGCCCATTTCAGTAGGTTCTACACTACCAATATTATACTGTCTCATGCATTTCTACGACTGCATAGAGAGAAGTGAACAAAAATACTGCCTCCAACAGCCTGTGGTGCAACATATATGCGGTGCCTAAATGGTTACAATTTAAGAAGACATATACACTACCGACACGATTTATTCGAGCAGGGCTAGTTCCGCAAGCCGGGGGATGCCCCGGCTTGCTAGCCCCACTCCCTCGGCGTGTCGCGCGTCACCGATGCACGGTCACGCTTCATCGGGTGCCTGCGCCCTCTGCGCGCATGCCCAGGGCTCCCCGAGGGAGCCCTGGTGTGCCGTGATATTTGGGACGGCGGTGGGGGTTTCCGGGGGGCCCGGCGGACCCGGAGAGGCGAAGGAGAAGCCCCGATCGGAGGGCCGCTCCTCCGAGGCTTCGGCGCGCGTTCGGGACACCCCGGCGCGCGCCCGGTTACTGTCGCGGCCGAGACCGGGCAAAGGTAAGAATAAACTCGGCCGCGACAGTATGTGCTATTTATGAGCTACAGTGCATTTAAAACTGGTCAGAAAACAGATGTGTCCTAATAATTATAGCGGAAAAAAAGCTAAAAAAACTGCACAAAAAAATAATATATACTTCTCATGCCCGTCACAACAGCAAGTGCATCCACCCCTCCCATGGAAGGAAGATATCTCTTTATGAGCTTATCATTCACGCCTGTCCCGGAACTCACTGATTAAGTGGGATGGGTGAATTTAAACGATGGAGGAGGGGACACAAGACCTCACACAATTGTTTCCAATTTATATTCGGACATACACAGTCTTAGCAAACTCAAAACCCAAACCCAAAACATAATACTCGGGACTTCATCCACTGGTAGTTCTCACTTCATCGTTTGGGGAGGTACTTATATTTGCTACCCATAGTAAGGGATAAATTAGCAGTCTCTTACTTTCTAGCTTCCCACTGGGCGAAGCGAGGGAGCGACCTGAGCTCTTTGGTGGTAGAGAAAAGAATACTTTTCCTGGTTCAGTGCCTCCAGGGGATTTCTACCCAATGTAGAATGTTGATAAGTGTCTTGATCAATATACCTGAGGGGACCAGCTCTGTGACAGCAGGGTTGGGGAGCGAATACGGTAGATAGGGATTTTGGGCCAGGACAACAAATGGGCAATACGACCAGCACTGGTACCTCCGTGGAACACCTTGTAACATTAACACAGATATATATTCATGATTCCCTTATGGAATAATGTTAACCAGACACTGAGAATAATAACAGGTAGTTTACTTGCTAAATGGGTAAGAAACAATCAATAAGTTGCCTTCCACCTCCTCCCAAGGTATAATGTTCCAACACAGTCTGTACCATTGTAGGTCTTGGTGTTGTAGTATGCACGTGTTGCTTGATTAGTACCACATGGACAGGGTCCACCTAACTGTCCCTGACTAATAAGAACAGTGGTACTCTAAAACCGTGTCCGAACCAGTTAGAATGGTATGTACTGTAGTTGGTGCACATGGGGAAGGAATCCAGACATCTGTATGGTGCAGGGCACTGCAGGACTGGTACAGCAATAGTTGCAGGTTGGCAGGCGCAACCGTCATAGGAACTAATGTTTTGTGAATATCTTTCAATGTCTCTTAAATCCCCACCTGGGGTGCTCTAAACATTGTGTGAAAATACTGCTCAGCTGGGCGGGAAACTACAGCTTTGCACAGATATAATATTACATACTCCTCCCCTAAATGAAGTGAGTTTCAATAGGACCAGGCAAAGCACAGCAAAACATTCAGGCTGGAAACCTTTCAAGATCTGCACTCTATCTCTTCTGATCTGAGCTGCTTCAGTGTAAAAGCTTGTATCCGTTCTTGTCCTAACTCCTCTGTCTGCAACAGCTCTATCTCTCTGGGCTGTTTGTCACACAGATCCTGGCCACTAACCCTCTGTAATGTTTGTGTAATTGTCACTCACCATGCTCCTGCTTTCTGTGCTTTGTGTAACAGCCACTCTCCTCTGAAACACAAAATCATTGGCGCCTAGATTAACCATACAACACACAGAATGATCCCAAATGAATTGGTTAACCAGTCCTTAGTGTCCAATCAATATCTGATGATTCTTGATAGATGTCTCATGACATGTGGAGATAAACAAAAAAGAAAATCATAGTGCAACACTGGTATAAAACAAAATGACACCAAATGCATCCACACACTCACATACACAGAATGACTGAAAATTAATACTATTTAAAGCTGCAGTTCAGTCTTTTTTTTATTTATTTTTTATTTTTTTACTTCAATAGTTTCATGTGGGCAATCTCTAATTACCTAAAGAACTACATAGCTGCCGGTCAATTAGTTCTCCGTCTATTGATCGGCAAAGTTTGGCGACATCTTTAAATATGGGGAATGTAAATCGTTGCTATAGGAACAAGCATGCTTGTTAAAATAGAATACAAGAAAATTGGTCTTTAAAAGTTGTTTTTTTTTAAACAGAAAATGCTAAAAGTATTTTTTCTTACTACAGAACTGATTTATTAAAAAAACACACACATGCAGGATATTGCCTGAACTGCAGCTTTAATACTAAAAACAATTACAAAGACAAATCAAATGTCTAAGGAAATATGAAACATGAACGTTGGAGATTCCATCCAGTTGTGTAAAATTGGAATCCTACTCATGACAGGGCAGTTTCCAAATAGTGTTATGGCACTTAAGTCTCTCCATCCATGCTGTACCCTAGTCTGGGTGCTCCACAATGTGTTCACAGGGCTGGGATGCCGCCGTCACGCCTGCCTCTTGCTCCGTTAGCAGACCCGCTGGTCGCATCGCATCCAGGTGACGTCACTTGCGTGCGCACCGGCACTGAAGGTCCCGATCACTCACTATAGTTACAGCGCGTAGCCAAACCACATTCCCAAGCGATATAGACAGGGAAAGGCTGACAGGGGATCGGCTCCACTCCTCACAAATGTCCACAAACTTGCTATAGTCACAAGACCACCCTACGCGTTTCGTGATGCAAGTCACTTCGTCAGGGGCATGATGGGTATTGGAGTGCACTAACATATATACTCTCATGTGAACTATAATTGAAATAATCAATTAATCAATATAGTTAAAAAATAAAACTATTAATGATGACATTCTGCTATAAATACAATACAAATGAACATACTGACTTGAAACCTTTACAACAACATACAATCACAAAACACACAATAACAAAATTATACCAGATATATACCACTTGGATTTTATATTTAGGTGGAATCAAACCTCTAGATGTATCATCGCAGATCGTCTATCTAACCCAGGATAAACATTACATTATCCCACTAGCTTCCACTTGACAGCCTCAGATAAATGATAGCTAATAATAAACTAGGCGTAAAACCTGTATTCTCTTACACCCAGCAGCCTCAAGTAAAGGATGTCTGTTAATGAACTCAGTGGAAAAAAAACCATAATGTCTTACTGACCACAAGGCCATCAGAGTACCGTAATGGCTAGGAACAAACCCCCTTGCCATTTCACACTGAGTGCCCAGACCTGGATTAGTCTACCAAAAATGCCCCAAGGTCAAAATCAATGTTTAGACCTTGTGGGGACAGTGCTTTTAACTCGTATATCCAATATGATTCTCGCTTGCTGATCCCATTAAGCTGATCTCCACCTCTCCAGCTGTCTGGAAAAGTTTCAATTGCTTGGCACACTAGACCATTTGGGTTTTGTTGATGGTGCACCAAGAAATGATGCGACACACTATGAGTAGTAAGGCCTCTCTTCATATTGTATACATGCTCATATATGCGCCTTTGGTACAATCTCCCTGTCCGTCCACATATTGTAGTCCACAGGGACATCGCAGCAAATAAATGACAAATGTAGAATGACAGTTGATATATGAATGGACACTATACATCTGTTGTGTAACACTTGACATAAATGTAGTTTGATTAGAACTATATTTACAAGCTGTACATGTTGTACAGGTGAAAAAAAACCTTACTGTTACAAACCTGATCCAACGCATTCCGGGTAATCGGACAACTGGGAGCTAGTCTTGATTTTAAATTAGGTGCCTTCTTAAAAATGATAGAGGGATTTTGTGGAAGAATCTGTGATAGAGCAGTATCTCTTAGCAAAATTGGTCAATGCTTACTCAAAACTTGCCTAATTTTGGGGGCTGTAGGCGGACGCTCACAGAGGTATGCAAGGGAGACTGGTTATGGTGAAATTAAATAAGGCTTTTATTGCGCCTGTTTCCTTAATATCAGGAAACCATCCAAACAAGGGGTAAACAAAGCTTCTATTCACTTGGGAGTATTTCTAGTGAAATACTATGCAGTCCACAACTCCCTTTTGATAAGCATGTCTCCCAGCCACCAAACAAATAGCATGAAATGAACAGATATAAAAAGTCTTATAAATGAAAGTCTTATCTGTTAGCTGGGCTTCTGTAGGAGAAGCTTCTCTGCTTTCTTGGAACCGCACCTTTGTGTGCACAGGAAATGTCAGGCTCCAGGTTAGAATCTAGTCCCCTTTGCCTTGTGGTCAGCTTGTCGCTCAAGACATCTGTCCTTCCTTGGTTCAGCCCAGTTGTGGACTAAGGAATCTCTACTCTGTCTCCAAGTTCAGCTCAGGTGTGAGCTAAGGAGTCTCACTCCCTGTCTCAAAAGACAGGCTTTTCTAAGCAATCTAATCAGGCAGTTGGTGTTTGTTAATTGACTACCACCAGTTAACCACCTCACTGCTGGATTAGAGGCACATTACCTGAACAGGGATAACTCCCCTGTTACAGGGGGCATAGAATTATACTGAGAGATGAATGAAACTGGATTCTTCAACTTCAGATCTACTTTATCCTTCTTATATTCTAAAAGACTGGTTCTTTCAATTTGTTGGACCTGGGACAGAGTCTGTGCAAGTTCCTCCTCTGTGTATTGTCTCTCCATAAATTTTAATTTAAGTTTGTTTGCTTGAGACACAAAATCCTCTTCATTTGAGCAGTTGCGCCTCAAGCGAACGAACTGACCCTTAGGGATGTTTCTTAACCACTGGGGGTTATTATGACTATTCGCCATAACGTAGTTGTTGGCATGTACTGTTTTAAAGTAGGTTTTCGTATGGATATTATGGATATGAACAAAAGAAATTTATCAGAGACAGAAAGATTTACGAGTCTGGGAATTATAGGAATTGGAGCAAATTTCCAAACGAGTCAGCTAGTAATAGCAGGACACGAGGAAAAAAGGAAACGGTAAAAATTAGGAATACACGTCACCATAAGGAGAAATCCAAAAATGACGTGTTCCAAGTGCAAAAAAACGAATCCTCATACTCCAAAGACTCAATCTAAGATACCCCTTCATAATAAACAACAATACATCACGCAACGTTCAACCAAACCCACGGTTAACGATATTCCACCGGTCATAACACAAGATATCACTTCAATTATCCCTATCAGTAACCAATTCCAGGTGTTATCAGAGAGAGAGGGTGACGAGGAGGTCAGCAGTTATGAATCATTACCAACACAGGGAATTAAACAACCGTTTTCTTTTTTAGAGTGGCGCAAAGAAAGGGAACACATATTCCCGGAGGTGAAAATCACCAGTGTCCAAACCAACCCTAGATGCTTTTCTATCGTACAATACAAAAAAGAGAAAAGGCACTTTAGAGGAAGAAGAGGTGGAACTAGAAGACGCAATGTGTGTGGGAAATAATGTTAATTATCAGAACATTTTTAACATCAGCAGATATGAACTGACTGATGTTGAAAAGAAGGTTTTGGGGAAGGGCTTAACGTTTGCACCTGTCTGTGGGCCAAACAGAAATTTGCAAGGAAGCTGGCGTTGAAAAAATATTTTATCAACGACGAATTTCCAGTGTGAGTAGTCAAGCTCCACTAGCCACAACTCATTCAGCTGCAACTGCACCCGTACCAAAAACCTTCAAAAATAGTGCTACTTTTTACCCAAAACACACACAGGGACATTTTGTAAAAACTTTCACGGAGATGGTCACGTATGATTTAGAAGACTCCAGTCGCAATTATAAGGTCCATAAGGACAATATGAGCCAATTAGAGAAAGTGGCACAAAGGCGACTGGAGAAAAATTATCATGGAACAAGAATCACATTTCTGCCTGACCCCCGTTCTGCTTGTCAGCTCTTTACGTTCAGCTGCAGGCATTTGTTCCACATACACACACCATGCCTGTGTGATGTATCAATATGTTGCCCTTTCTGCCTGTGAGCAGGTAGCCAGTGAGTTGCTACAGCAACCTCTGAGATTCTTCTCAGAATGGGCTATTCTGCCCTCCCCTCTTGTTTGTTTCCAGATAGTCTGTCCCAAGACTATTCCTGCTACCCAGAATTCCCTCACACTTCCTTTTACCTTCAACATTGGCTGAGTGAGTACGTTCTGTTACCTCTTATCCTTTTCACCTGCCCTTACTACAAAGCACTCACAGAGATACACTTTTCCAACACAAACATCTCATCCACAAGTGCCTGTTTTTATTGCTGCTTTCCTAAATAAAGTGAAGAAAATATACAGGACTTGTTGTGCTTTGGAAAGAGGGCTGAGTTGAAGCAAGCTGGGTTCATTCATACCCCAGACATGACCCTGGATCCAGAATAAAAATGAATCCATCATGATAAAACAAGCAGAAAAGGGGGAGGGATAGTGGTGATGGATAGAGAGTACTATATCCAGGAGTCCAAGAGACTCCTCGGAGACACCACTAAAACATGGGTTTAAGTACACATTTCGACATACTGATGGCAAATAATTTAAAAAATGGTAAAACTGGATTCAAAGTTAATACTCTGCTACATGATCACCTTATTATTGGCAGTGCCACCTTGATTCTAACATTTAAATCTTAACCCACAAAAACCATTGATGAATCAAGCCTAATACATTAGTGCAGGCAAAGCTAAAAGGGAGATTAAATCAAAGGGCTTAATCAATAGTCTGTTGCAGGAAGAAACTACAGTAGGTGTTACTAATTATTGAAAACAATTGGATCTCTATCAAGATATACATCACAATAAACAATTAGTGCAACTGGACACAAAAGCTATCAAGTACATGTGGTCATTGAAAAGCATACACTAATGATGTTTGAACTGTTCGCTCAAATTTGCAGACCATGCTAAATTTGCCGTTTTTTTTTAAAAAGTTTTATTTTTCTCTCTCTCTTTCTCCTTTCCAACAAAAAAAAAACAACAATATTTCGTGGTAGATTATTCTCTGGAAAAATTCAACAATTTTAACCGAAATTGTCCATTTTCTCATTGACTTTGGCAATTGTGCCCAAACGTTTGTGGCTAAACAGTTCTTTTGAATTTGTATAACTTTTTTTAAAGTCATTGGCAAACCAAATGCAGGTAAGATCGTACATTCATGATCATAGTCTCAGATCATTGGGTATTCTCACCAAAAGTCTTTCTCAATTAGGTTTGCAATGGCAATAAGCAGTGCTAGGGCATGAAAGGAATGGGAGATACAGTAGGCAAAATACAAGATATATGAAGCAGCTGACATGTGCAGTAACTTTTGAAAATATTTGCCGCAAATTAAGAAGAAAAGTGACTTTTTTGATGGAGAAGCAGGTCTTAATTAAAATCTTTATGGTGGTATAATTTTTTATGGCAAACAAACAGTAGTATTTACTGTACTGTACTTTAAAAAATGCAGGTCATTCCTTATGCATGGAAATAAGGCATATGCATCAATGCAAATGTGTGGCAATTCTGAGGCAAAATAGCTGAACCATATGTATCAAAGAAAAAAGTCCATTTGAAATCATAAGGATTTTTGTTTGACAAACGCTTCCCCATTAAGAGGCCCTTAAGAAACTCAACTTGTACGGTAACTATTTTTCAAAAGGATGAAAATTGACTAACTTTTGGTATTAGCATTGTTAGATTTGTTTAGGGAAGCCAGTTAGATTGTTAGAAGAAGGTTTTCTGTCTGACTACAGTACAGTATGTGGCTATTGGCAATGTGTGAAGAGGTGAAGACAGGAGACATGCTTTGGGGAAATAAATGTAGGCTTTTTTTTTAGCCAAAGTGCATCCTAAGCCAAGGTGCATTATATGACAAGACAATAAAGTATAGGGCTATCCTAGACTAAAATTCAGCTTCCCCAGCATATGAAAGTCCATATATGTCTAAAGATGTCTATATAGATATCTGCTGTCCCTTGGCATCAAGGACACACACACATTTGGTCTTTATGCAGAGAAGGGAGCGACAAAAACCGTTCGCTTTCTTGCCCATAAAACCCTTGCTGGAGTAAGGTGAGTTTATTTGTAGTCTCACCTTTCTCCAGGCAGGGATTAACCACTACCTGTCCGACACCCAACAGCTCTAGCTGTTGTAAACAGACTTGCCCCTTTTACAGTGGCATTGCACCATTAAATCACTTTCAATACCCACTTAATAATCTCTTTAAGCATCTCTCTCTTCTATCACATACAGTATGTGTTTATTGTTCTCTCAAGTGTGAAAAACTGCTCATTATCTGCCACATTCATCTAAAACTCGCCAAACTCTGCCTCTTCACCTCTTCAAGTCCTGACTGAAAACCTTTTCTTTTTTTTCAATGAGACATTTCAATATATATAAACATTAGAAGTCATCAGTAGATAAGAACCACTTGGCCAACCAATTCTTCCCATTATCTCTCCTGCTGTGAAGACAACAATTGATTCCTTGGTTCTTAAACTTCTCTCAATCTATTCTCCATCTCAATTCTTTCTTTTACACTGTACAGTACATGTTGATTCTTCAAAACACTGGAAAACACTAACCGTCATTAACTTTATGGAATCAATCTGTGATCTAGTTTTTAATAAACCTTCTTTTTAAATAGTCTTCTCCTGTTTTAAAAGATTCTTATCTTTTCATGGCATTTCATATATTTTAGGTAGTTCTATTCTAGTTTGTTCAGAAAAATAAAATGTTTGCAGAGTTCTTTCGTAGGAAATAATGGGGCCTATGTACTGTACTAAGATTATATTTTACATGTATTTGTGTGTTCATATGTAAGTGCTAAAAAGTAATAGAAACACTCATAAAATATGCTTGATGTGTATGAAGGCTTCATAACGCACCATTTGTTGTTTTAAATGTTTTTACGATATATCATGTTGATAACTAATTGATACAATTCAAATTAAGACAGAAGTATGTATATTTGTATTTATAGCTTATATTAGTAAAAATAAATGATTAGTGTAATATTATTTATAATAGCCATACTGTGAAAATAATACATTTTGGTAACGTATAATGAAACATCCATGCTACTGTACGTCAAATCCATTTTTGGGTTGAGATATCGCAATTTCATAGCAACGTCACTTTAGGGTTTACACCAAGTTGAACTTGGTAGACTATTCCTTTTTATTTGACACACAGAAACATTCTATTTTAGTACATACCATTTAACAACTTTACAGCTAGCGTACGGCCAGACGTTCCATATATATGGGTGTCACGGTAGCTTATGACAAGATATAATGAACACCAAATATCTGAGTTGAACTGAACGAGGCTTAGATATAATAAAATATATTTATTCCTTAAAAAAGGTGAACACAGCAATATAGTACAATTAACAGACAAGAAGGTAACACTTACTTAGGGTTGGGGGATGGAGAAGTATCATCTAGCAATTCTCCAGCGATCCGGTGACATTCAAGATGGTATCAGAAGAAGAACTAAAAACTGTAGGGTTGACACAGTTTATATACCTGTGTAACCCTATTCTTAACATTGAATACAGACTATTGGTGAACAATTATCTATATCCAATCCCTAACGTGGAGACACAGATTAAACCATGCCCCCCAGCTAGTTAGCCCATGTGTACTGGGACTCTGAGGGTCTTATTTCTGTAGCCCCATAATTCAATCAGGGGCAACGACCAGTCTACCAAATGGCTGTATTATATTTCCTTTTTTACATTCTTTACACGCCATATAGAGATAGCGCCCGGGTATTTTTTCTAACAAATCTACCAAATGAAGTATCTGATAGGATCTTCATTGTTTGTAGGTGTAGACATAACACTTACAAACCACTCCAGTTTGATGATTCTCCGCCCTCAGGTAACAATTAGAGTGGCAGAGTCTCTGTTGATTAGTACTTGGTCTGTTGATTAGTACTTAGGCTCAATCATCCGGCTGCCCTTCCTGACCTATTTAGCATAGCAGATGGAGTCTGCATTTTTCAGAGCAGATCCAAAATACCATACATATACTCTTTAATATCTACACATATTAATAAGTTCCATTCTGGTGGGCTCAGTGGGTCGAAATTTGCCAGTTTTTAATGCCTACAGTGACTCCACATATTGGCCAAATATCAACTCTCTGTGACCTCCAGAACTGGAGATACAGAAATGCACTTTAAAACATTAAAATACAGGATTATAATGAAACATGGGAACAGGGGAACATACATTTTTCATGACAGGACAAGGTGTAAACCACATTCCTGGACCGCAGTCCAGTTAACCCCTTGCCTCCCTGGTGATGTCAGGGGGTGGCCATATGGGGTGCAACCCCTTTAATACCGGGCCAACCCCCCTCTCCCTCTACAATGGGATTGTCCCTTATTTCATGGACTTGTCCCATTATCCTTAATAGATCTGTCGGGACACATAATTGGCCCGTATCTTAGTGCCTTGAAGAGAAATTCCTGCATTTAAAATTACTATAATGAAATCATTAAAACGTAATAGATTTCTACCTGAGTGTAATAGATACATTTTCCAGAAAATCTCGCCCTACTAAATTATTAAAATAATAAAGTCAGGACACCGCCAGGTCATCTCATAATACCATGATCTCCGCCCCTATAGGTGTTACTTCCACATCCTTCATTTGACTTGTTTTTTTAGCGTGCATCTTTCCCCGCCTGGCCAAGAGCAGAGATGATAAAAACCAAAGAATATACAGGTGAAGTCTCCGGTTCCGACCCGCTCTCCAGGGACACTCCGTGAGCAGTCCCCCGACTGACTGCAGGGGAATTTTGTGCCCAACCCCCGTGGCGCGCGTTCTCCCGCTACAGCTGGGGGTTCCCGTGCGGGAACCGCGAGGAGGATCAGATGGAACTGGAGACTTTTATCTGTAGCGCTCAAGTCAGAGATACCGTTCAGCTCCAAGCATTTGGAAATCACTCACCACTTATTATGATTTTACAATTTCATCCTGGATTTCGGCGTCTCGTATTATAAAAACGTAAATGTGGCAACCCATGGCTAGCGTAGTCCATTTCTGTGCGACAAAATATATATATATAACAACAAAGAAAAGACATGCACACTTGTGACGTCACCTACAGAATATTGGAGCGCGGAGAAAGCAGTTAACGCTTTGAATACTGGCATTTGCTGTTGTTACCTGCTGGAACACTAGTCCGTTTGCTTGCAGTACTTGCTTGCATTGGCAGGCTGGTGATTGATACTTTTACTGGACATTACTGTACTTTCTGCAATCCTGGTATCCAGCTTTACCTGACACGTTTCATCTTTACACCCAGCGTTCAGGTTCCAGATGACTGCTCCATCATGGTGACCATGAGTATTATTCTCTCAGTGCTTTTAACTTCCCTTCCTTGTGAGTGTACCTCGTACCACTCCTTTTAGCCAATTTATTAAATTATTTTTATACGGCTAAGCACTATGGAGCACGTTCTTCTTTTATTTATTTTCGAGATTTTGTGTGGATGTGGTTTCATCGCAAAAAGAAGCTGCCTTAGGCCGTGTTTATAGTGCCGGTGATGGCGACTGATGACGTCAACCATCGCCGTCGCCACTGGCAAAAGTTGAACTTTAGTTTTGAGTGACGGCGCTGATGACAAGGCCAGTGACTCACGAAGGGGGAGGGCAGAGTGCAATAGGCGCTCTGTGATTGGTTTAGAGTCAGTCACATGTGGCGACTACCTCTCCCAAAATGAAATTTCATTGACTTCAAAATTTTTGGTCGCTACATCGCTGTCGCGCTTACTATGAGCGCATGTGACGGATTCAATGTATTTGTTTTGGCGTGGCGTCACCAGGCACTATAAGCGCAGCCTTATCGTTTGGAGTACCCTCCACATTTCTCAACAAAAAAGTTGAAAATGTTTTTTGGACCCTTGGACACTGTGCACTACATTATATTGAATACTTTATAACACTGTTGTTTTTTATTTATGATATCTGCATTCAATCATTGTGTTTGTCCCACTTTTCACTTTGCTGCTTATACTGTATACTGTATATAAGTACAGTATATCTCAAGGTTTCTAGGGTAAAATATGTGTAATAGTACTTTAATTTTCACTGTTTCACTCAAAAGCTTTTTCTGCTTTAAAATACAATTCTTGTTTATAAGGAACATAGAGGATTATTTACCCAGCTAAACCCTTGGTCAAAATGAATGCAAAGCAGATTTATCGTGAGATATCAAGAGATATTAAAACATGTTGTTTCTTTTCACAGGGTTTTCCAGTCTTGCAGCTGGGAGACTTTGGTAAATAGACCTTATACTTTCATGTCCAAGATATTCGTAGCAACTAGCAGTTCAACATAGCACAAGAATATGGGGCAATCATAGGAGGGATATCCATTTTTACGGAGGCTAGATGTGTCTGTAAGAAATTTGGTATACAATGTGGAAAACCCAGCGATTTGCAATCACAATATAAGTGGTCTTCTTAAAGACTAATATAAGTAATGCATGAATGTTAACAGAGGCAGATGTATACACATATTGAGACAAAATGCTTTTGTAAGACTTGTTTATCATATGTAAAAGTTATGCAAAAAAACTGTACCAGATATATGAACAGTTAACGATTATTTCCAGTGGGGATGAGATTATATCCGGAAGACAATATTGACAGCGATGGTGATGAGCAAGATGTGGAAGATGATCCATAATCCAAATCTATAACCCTTGCTGATGATCGGCAACAACTTAATAATGAACACTCACAGGGGGCATATGCAACATTTAACTTGTGGAGTTGGGTTGGGATGAGTGTGAAAACACACAGATAAACACACGATGGTTGTGGTCAAGATGGTTGTAGCCATGGTAATTTTATGGAGGCTCAAACAAGCCATCCTTCATACAACAAGAGACAGGGGGTGCCCAATGCTACATCCAATTGACAAAACATATATGATGAAAAGTATAAAGTAAAATACTTCAATAATAATAATATTAAATACTTGGTTATTTAGTTAACCCTTTGGCCAAAGGCGTCATAAGCCTGCATACCAACGTCAAGGTATAACCAAAATAATGCAGGTACTACAATACATTGTGAACCCTTCCTTTTACCTCTGTAAGAGGGGAAGAACCATTATAGGTCTTGTTCCTGCAGCAAGTGAAATGACCTCCCATGTTAAAAAGGTGAAGGAGGAGGAGTGAGCTCTGTGGGGAGGTGCCACAGCCTCCAATTGACTGCTACCAGTCAGACATTGATTAACACACATTCCCAGCAAGCTCAAACTCCCACACCCACTACATAATGAATATATATTTATGTCAACCAGAGAGCTACTGAGCGTGGCACTGGTATACAACAAGAGACAGGGGGTGCCCAATGCTACATCCAATTGACAAAACATATATGATGAAAAGTATAAAGTAAAATACTTCAATAATTATAATATTAAGTACTTGGATATTTAGTTAACCCTTTGGCCAAAGGCATCATAAGCCTGCATACCAACGTCAAGGTATAACCAAAATAATGCAGTCACCAATGTAACATCCATATGAGTACAGTACTTAGCTTATTCTATTTATGTCCTAACTGTCTCATCTGTGATACAAGTGTGGGAGGGTGTGCCCAAAGACATACAGTACTACTTTAATTTAATGAGTCCAGTGTGGTCCCACCATTACCCAGACTCCCCTGCTTCGCTTTCCTCAATCAGGTGCAGAGTTACAGAATTCCCTTTGGAGACTTAGGGGCCTGTGCTATAAGCCTCGATAAGCCACTTAACGAGGCCTTTTTGCCAAAAAGGCCTACTGCTATTCAGATATACTCGATAAGTGGCCGATAAAAGCCTTTATCTGCATTTTGTTTTATAAAAAAAAAAAATTGCCAGACGAGGCGCGATAAACCACTTATCGGCAGGTTTTCACATTCGTGCAATTCTAGTAGCCTCGAGTAGGTTATCAGGGCCTAACGAGGCTCTAGAATGGAGAGAGGACTTAGAAAAAAAAGCATTTTTCCTGCCTCTGATTGATGCCGGGAGTCTACAGAGCTGATACCCATTAATATCAGCACCGGAGGCCCCGGCCTGAATCCCATGTAATAAAAATTGCCTTACTACCCCCTTCACCCAATCCCTCTACCCACAATAAATAAAAATACACACAACAGACCTACTACCCACCTCCTCTACACCCAACAACTCCCTCCCCCCCTCACCACCCCCCCCCACAATACATACAGTACAGTAATGGGCAAAATTACTATTATCCAGAAATGGATAATAGTGCATGTCCCCATTATAAAATCAAACATTAGCCAGTCATCATTAATAAAGTAAATAAAACGTTCAACTTATCCCTGCCATCATGAAGGGCGTTCTCGTCTGCATACTCCAGGTCCATGTCCTCCGATAGCAAGAATACAAGAAACAATACAATCTAATGCCCCTAACCCCTTAGTTTCAATATAGTAATTAAGGGGTTAACCAATCATCCCCCACTACCCACCTGGGAGGCCTAACCACCCACCCTGGAACCATTATATCCACCCTCTACTCATTGATTTGCATAGTGGTACATCATACCCATATAATATGGGCATTATAAGCCACTATAGCAGTCAATGGTCACCCTAATAAAAAAGCATGAAGGCCAAAAATACACAATAATAAAAGATATACACAAGCACCTAAACAACCAAATTCAATAAATAAAAGCACTAGCCAACCAACAAATTAAAGAAATAAAAGCACTAGCCTACAAATGAATTCAAGAAATAAAAGTACTAACCAACGAAACAATTAATTCATTTTAAACACTAACCAACAAAACAATTAATGAATTTATACCAGTAGCCAACAAAACAAATAATTCATTTAAAACTCTAACCAATCCTAAAATGTACTAAAAACAAGCGTGTCAAATTCAAAACAATTTAATCCAAACAATAAATAGAAATCGAAAAAAATAACAATCAAAAGAAAACGAGCATTTGCCAAAGAATGCTACTGAGTACTACTGAGCATGGCGAATGTATACAGCAAAAGACAGGGGTGCCCAATGCTACATCCAATTGACAAATCATATATGGTAATAAATATAAAGTGTAAATACTTCAATAATAATAATAATTACTTGGTTATTTAGTTAAACCCTTTGGCCAAAGCGTCATAAGCCTGCATACCAACGTCAAGGTATAAACAAATTAATGCAGGTCCTACACTACACTGTGAACACTTCCGTTTACTTCTGTATGAGGGGAAATAACCATGGTAGATCCTGTTCTTGCAGCAAAGTTAAAAGTACTCCCAAGATACAAAGGTTAGGAGGAGTGAGTTTTGGGGGAAGGTGCCACCTACCTCCATACAACTGTTGCCAGTCAGAAATTGATTAACACACACATTCCCAGCTAACTCAAACTCTTACACCAACCACATCATGAATATATATGTATGTCACCTTGGGAGGTCTTTTCACTTTGCTGCAAGAACAGTATGGCTCTTTCCCCTCATACAGATGTAAAAGGAAGGGTTCAGTGTAGTGTAGGACCTGCATTAATTTGGTTATACCGTGACGTTGGTATGCAGGGTTATGACACTTTGCCCAAAGGGTTTAACTAAATAACCAAGTACAGCTCAAACCCGTTATAGCGCGGTCCTCGGGGGCCATCCGATCCAAGCGCGCTATAACCGGGGTCACGATATATATATTTTTTAAATGGCCGCTGCGTGCCCAATGGGGAAGAGGCGGGATGAGGTGGAGTGAGGCGCCGGCAGCCCTACATGATCCCCCGGCAGCCACCGTACTTCCCCCAGCAATCCCCCATCAGCCGCACTTCCCCCAGCAACTCCGCACCAATCCCTGCCAGCAGCCCCACGATGCCCCCAGCAGCCCCGCACCGATCCCCCCCAGCAGCTCCGCACCAATCCCTGCCAGCAGTCCCAAGATTGCCTCCAGCAGTCCCGCACCGATCCCCCCCAGCAGCTCAGCACTGATCGTCCCCAGCAGCCATGACACCAGAGGCAGGGGGGTAGTGGCTGTGTGTGTGTGTGTGTGCTGCGTGTGTGCAGTGTGTGTGCTGTGCTATGTCTGTACTGGTGCTGTGTGCTGGTGCTGTGTGTAGTGTGCAGTGTGTGTGGTGTGTGCAGTGTGTGTGTGTGTGTGTGCTGGTGCTGTGTGCTGGTGCTGTGTGCAGTGTGTGTGCAGTGTGTGTGTTGTGTGTGCAGTGTGCAGTGTGCAAAAAAAAACAAAACAAGAGGTGGCTCTCTTTGCTGCTCTCTCTGCAGCTGAAAGAAATCGCCCGGTAAGGCCTTTTCAGAGATCGATCATCACGTCGCTGGCCACTTGCCCATTTTGGGATTTTTGCTATCACAGTGTGACGGTTCAGGGGATTCCTTCCCCTTCTTTCATTCCCTCTGTCCCTTCCCGTGCCTATCTCCCTGCGCTTATCCACTCCTGTCCTGCTCCGTCAACCTCTGATGCTGTCCCTTTGCCTCAGCGCACGTCCCGCAAGTCTCGCGCACACGCGTGGTCCCCGAGCCCCGGCGACAATGCTCCCCACTCCCAGACACCCTCAGTGCCCGCTGCCTTTCCCTCACCTCCGGTGGCGGTCCCCTCCATCCCTCCGTTTCCCTCCGCTGGTGTGCTCGCGGCGCGGCGTTCCGCACGTCTCCTGACGCAGCCTGTGCGCGCGCACTCTCAGTTTACAGAGGGCGCGCGCACATGCTCCTCTTCTAAGGTTTATCAACCTCTTGACTCCTCCTCCCATGCCCTGCAGGCAATCTCGCTGTCTGACCCCTCTGTCTCCTCCTTCTCCCCTCCTGACCTATCCCTGTTGTCTCCCACTTCTCTCTTTGCTCCTCCTCTCTCTCCCATTGGTGTTCCCTCCTTTATAATCCCTGTCTGTCCTCTCTATCATCGCTCTGCATAGTTCCTGTTATCCCTGTGTGTGCTGTCCTATGCTTTGCTCCCTCTGTGTTCCAGCTTGTACCTGCTCCTGTGTATCTTTGGATTCCCCTGGCTTTGACCCCTGCTCGTCCTGGACTACCCTGCTCTCTGTACCCCTGAACCTTGCTACAAACTCTACTTTGCTGACCTCTGGAATCCTTGGACTTGGCTTACGAACTTTGACTACTCTGCTTTCTCTACCCCTGGACTTTGGCGCACGGACACGACCATTCTTACGTTTAACCCTACAAGATGTTGCAAGTATACTAACTATTTTCCAACAGGCCCAGCAATGCCATACCACACTCCGGGCTTGCCTCCACTGCTGTGGGTGTGTGGTATCATACCGTTCCCACCTCAGTACTGGGGTCTTGCCAGGTCTGCGGGCATACAGGCGTGACACACAGGTAATCGAGGCTCTCTGAATACCATTATAGCAACGCTAAAAAAACTGGCAAATTAAATGGCCCGGCTATTTTTTTTAATGAAAGCTACTAACATAGGCCCCTTAGTGTGTGACATCATAGAAGGCTGTATGGTCTCTGAGACTGATTAACCAGACAAGTGTTTCAGAAAGATTAACTCTGCTTGCTTCATCAGGATTGAATGAAGGACCTTTTCAAAGCACTATTTATATTCCCTGAAGTCATAATTTAATTTAAAACAATGTATATGTTGTTGGGGACAAACAAGCCAGCACTCGTACAGCAGTACCAGCCATCGATGAAACTTCCATGTGTGCACAGTGCTTGGCTGGTTTTGTATGTGTGGAGGTCCTAACTGTTTCATCTGTGACACAAAGGTGAGAGTGATGTCCCAAGTAGATTCTTAGTGCTTATATATATAGGATTGTACTGCATTAAAGTGTTTTGGGCCTGCTGTCAGACCATTTAAAATGCTCTTTGTAATTAGTCTCCGCCTTTGAACTAGAAGAGATGGGCAATTTGTTTTTTCAGGTTTAAGAGAACTCGGCGAAATTCATCCTTTTCAGTTCGTCAAAAAGTTTACCACAATACAAATGTTTGCAACAGGCTCGCTTAACGCTAAAATGTCAATGGGCATAGCATTTTGCTCATTTTCGCTTTTGGAATTTAATGAAACTGAAAAAAAAAACATTTTAAGAAGTCACGGCTTTGCTATTTTCGCCTCTCTAAACAAATGAAATAGTGAATTTTGAACAATTTGGGCTGTTTCTGTAAAAATGTATGTTCTACAATTGAAATATTTGCAGGTTTTGCAATCCTTTTCAAACGTTGCTCGAAATTTACGAAAAGCGAATCCAACAGATTTTCATATCACTATTACTAACTACTCCTGCCCTGATTTTTTGGGGGGAGGGTTTAACTCGTTCATTGCTGGACAATGAAAACAACAGACATAAACTACAAAAAAAAAATATTATCATTATTTTTGCTAAATTGATTATAAATGAGCAATAGTTAAATAACTAAAAAAACTGCCCCAGATTACAAGATGTTGTGAATTTGATGAAGAAAAAAATAATAATATTCCCCATAATTCAAAACAAAAATACTAACACATTTAGGTAACAAAACACTGGGTCAAGTTCCCATCTCAAGGTTTTACTACAGTTTGGTACCAGTTTTGCATCCAGTAGACTTTGATAAAGAGCCCCCAATATTTTCATAAGTTTCCCATGACAACTAGAAAGAGGCCATAACACAGCAGTACATACTGTACAGTATGTGGTTAGTGCACTAGTGATTAAAGATAAAAGACAATGCAGTGAGCTGCAAAGTGACAGCAACTAAAGCCTGGATAATGAGCTGTCCTTTGGGGATTATTGTTGAATTACACCCTGTAACAAACCCACACTTCTATTTGGAAAAGTAAAGGTTTTAGTCCAAGTTGTATGTTGTTTATGGGGTAATCCCTTCTCAACCCCGTACACAGAGGCAAATCATCTATTGATGTGGCTACAAATGATGATTGTACACAGTAAAAATGACAGGGAACACCCTAAAGCAAGCATGGATTGTTAACAAGTGTGTTGAAGTTTGCAGAATAAGTGTCAGGCTAATAGTCATGAAAGCAAGATCTGCGCCATTGTGCCTCAATCAGCAATATCTGCCCTTGACTTTAATGGCACGTATTGCTGATTTGGCTGTAATAGTGGGCATCGCACCGTGGTATATTAACGCCCAGTCAAAGAGGATGCAATTTGCTCCCGTTTTGGACCAATTCTTCAGTTTCCGAGACTTGATACATATCCCCTTAAGACGAATAGCTAAAGAGGTGAGAAATCTTATATAACTGCTTTTTTGAGCACATTTCACTGGAGCACTGAGATACAATTTATATATCTGCAAAAGTAGGACAAAAAAAAAAGTAGCGAAAGGAAAAAAACAAGGACTTTGAGATGAGAGCATTCAGCAATTAGACACGGCTTTCTTTTGCTCAGTTTCTATCGAGTTTTTCAAGGTTAGTTGAAAAATGAAATGGCCAATTAATATAACAATTGCTTTGTGGGTTATTTTTTTTTTCCTTTCCATATTTTTCCCTTTTAGGCAGAAAAATGTCTGTGCAGCTGGATTGGTTGAAACATTGTTCTGTATTTATTCCTGTACTACTAAGCACTTTCAAGGTCTTTTAAAACACACTTTTGTTTCCAAACTCTGGTAATTCAGCTCACCCACACACCTCAGCCAATGCTAAATCTGCAATTAGAGCTAGAGGTGAGACGCAAACAAAGATTCACTTATGAAAACACTTTTACTGTCACTAAATAGCAAATGAAACAGTGCATGCATAAAAACAAAAGTCAGCTTTCATTTGCATGTTGTACATTGCACTGACATTCCCAAAGTTCCCTCCATCCTTTGTCAAATGTCAAATAAATGACATCACTGCCGCCATCTCGATTGCTCCTAGCGTTTCCAGCTCTGCAGTTGCCTGAATGCTTTATGTGTCTTATTTGGATGAAGTTGCCAATGTGGATCTCTCTTCCTCCCACCCCCCCTTTCTCCCTCTAGCCCTGTTCAAAAAAATTCTCCAGCAAATATAATCCTTACTGTATGTCCGATTTTTTTTTTAGTAATGCAAGCCCGTGGTTTTACTGTATGTGATGTCCTGAAAGATGGAATGATATTAGTAAGTGGAGTTCATCTCCTTCCAGTGATCGAAGGATGACCAAGTTGAAGCATTTCGTCTTTACATTTGTATCTGTTTATTGACTGATTTACAGTATTTGAGATCTACTTGGCTTATGTTTCTAGGCAATTTTGGATTAAAAAAAAAAATTGAGCTTTTACATCCTGTGTCTATGTATTATGATACGTTGCTCCAGTTTTTCACCATGTTCTCCTGTTTGGAAAGTCAACAGGAAGCATTAGGGAGTAGTTACCTGATGTACATACAGTAATAAGTATGGGAACTTTGACTGCTGTTGAATGTGGTTCTACAAATGATTCATGTTTAGGTTTTAGTTTGGCAGTAACAGTTGGTTTTGTACAAAAACAAAAAAAGGAGAAAAAAACCTCAAAATAAGCAGGGACGGTTTGATATTTTTTTGTTCACAAACTCAAACGTTTGCCTAGTTTGTTTGCAAAGTTCTGATTTTAAACCTGTGAGCTTGCTCATACTACATTGCATGGTACCCTACATAGAAAGTGATATATGAACTTCCGTGTCTCTCTATTTCCCCTTTTATTCCTGCGCAAAAAGAAAAATCCATACAATCCAAACACTTTCTGTGGGATATCTGCTGGATAAGCACAGCATCTCTGATTTACTATTCGATGGAATAAAAATGACTGCATGCTTGAAGTCAGGGCTAAAGCTTAAAGTAAGGGAAGTACTGTAGGACTAAGACCGTACCTCAGCAAGGACACAGTATTCAAGGAATACAACGGGGGAACGGGTAGAGGTGGACAAATCCGCCCAAATCCGTTTCCCGGATTCTCGCTGATGTTACCCGCAAAATCAGTTTTGCGGTGTAAAATCCTCAAACGGTTTTGGGTGGTTTCAATGCACACGGATTCATCAAAAACCGCCGTTGGATACAACCCAGTAGACGGATTTGTAAAATCCAATCCACAGATCCAGTAATCCACTGGCGGATTCTTACGAATCCCATAACGGATTGCTGAATCCGCAGATTGGATTCTACAAATCCGTCCACGGGTTGCGGAATCCGCAGATTGTATTGGTAATAAAATAAAACCACAAACCGCAAATTACCCTTTTTGAGATTGATCCGCTAAAATCCACGAACCAAAGGAACCGGACGATCTGCTGAGAACATGTATATTTCAGAGGTACTGTTATACTGCATGTTGGCTCAGTGACATAGGTTTATATGAAGGCACTCACACCTTAAATCAATGAGCTCACATGGTTTTACATCTTTGGTCTGATATCAAATAAATATTGAGACTGTAATATAAAAATAAACTACTTTACTTAATTGAGTGCCTACTACATTTTGATCATATTGAACTGGAGTTGCAACTTGAATAAAAAAAAAATCACGAAACACCCGCCAAAGTAGACAATTATAAACATTTGGTGTGCAAATAGAGCCTTACTTTTGTGGGATTGGACTCAATTTGTTTTATCAGAAACTCAACAAAATCTGCAATTTCCTGGAAACAAAAATGAAACCTCAAAAGACAAAAGTTAGGGGTGAGGTAGTTGTGGTTTATCATAGTTTGGTGTTGTTGTTATTGCTTTGGTCTTAAATGTACAGTACATGCTGGTTGGGTCAGTTCCTGTCTGGGTTCTTTACACTATGGGCCTCATGCAGTAAGCGTTGATAAGGGAAATATGGCCATGTTATAGCCAAAATTGGGTTTGAGATTCAGTAAGCGCCGATAAGTGCTTCATATCGCCAGGTTTCGGAGCCGATAATTTGGTTATGGCCAGTCGCCTGCCGATAAGCCTGTTTTCGACACTGATCGCCACTTTTTTAAATCGGCTGGATTCAACAAAAAAAAACAGCTTATCGGGGCTGATCGGCACTACGAAATTGAGATGTTATGGCCGATTTCTCCCGCCAACTAAAGTTGGCATTTTGGACGGGGGAACGATCGCTAAGGCTGCCGGAACGGCACTTAGAAAAAAAAAATCTTCTGTACATCAATGGAAGTCAATGGAGCGGGGACGTATAACAGTATAGTACTGTTTACGTTTCATTGCTCACAATACAAGGGGGATTTGCATTACAGTGTGGGGGCATTCCCTGCATTGTGTCACAGCTGATGTGTCTTATTTGCATAACATTCGACTTTTACATGTTTTCAGCATTTGCGGGTCACATTACTCATCATGTGATGATGTGGCAAGGGAAAATACTATACTACACTCTTAAAGGAGAACCTCACATCATATCACACATTTTACTCAACTCAGCGTCAATTATTTACATGATGTCACACATGTCACACATGTCACACATACACAGTATATTCATCTTCCTTTACATTACACAATGCTTGTAATGTGACACGCATCTTTAAACGTTCATGTACATCTGTCTTCTCATGTTTACATATACTTTTGGGTCCTCCCTATTTTCATGACGTCACTTATTGGACGCTCAATCACATTGCATGTTTACATTGTAACCGTTGCATTACAAGCACTTCAACCTAACTTATACACACATGTACAGTAATTCATCATTGGGACACCTTGTAAACTCATTCTATACCAACTATCCTCCTTACACAAATGCATGCATATGCACACGACTATTCATTGTTGCCAACATGTCACAATAACATGGATAATTACACATGTTACACAAAACTTTTCCCACGTCAATCTCAGCCTTTTTGTCTCATTACATGACTGACTCTTGCGTTCACAAGTGTTACATGCATTGCACATGCAACTATTTATTTGCAAGCAATCTTTGTACAAAGCTTCACGTCACATCATTGCCAAATATCATCATTCCCTGCAGAATACACACAACAAATACTTAGAACAACAAGTGCACACAGCTTGCCACAGAAGTACTTTATTATGTTAATGTAACACCTTGCATTTTACTATGTCACCTGACATCATCACATACCTATTTAAAGGACGCACATTACCTGCTCATTCACAGCTACTCATTTCAAAATGTTGAGATTGTTTAGGAGACGGAGGAACATTTTTTCTATGACATGCTTGATGATGAAGACAATCATATAGGGCAAGAGAGGGACACACCGAGGGACAGTGACAGGGACAGTGACGCGGATACGACAGGGACAGGGAGAGGGACAGGCCGAGGGACAGGTAGAGGGACAGGAGATCAGAGGAGAAGACAGAGGAGACAACTTGTGCCTCGTCCGCGTCTGTACAGGGAGAGAACCCTGTTAGATGGGATGAGTGAGGAGGAGATTGTAAGTCGCTATCGTTTGAGTTCAGCAGCAATCTTAGCTCTTTATGAGGAGATAAGGGGGGATTTAGATTTTTTCACAGCCAGAGGTCGTGCAGTCCCTGGGCTTGTTAAAATGCTGTGCTCATTACATTATCTTGCTTCCGCGTCATACCAGACAACTGTGGGCATAGTGGGCGGGGTCTCGCAATCTACATTCTCGCGGGCCTTGACCCAGTTTCTCTATGCACTCAATAGACGCGCTAGGAATTATATTCATTTTCCTACAGAGGCGACAGAGTGGCTGGAAGTCAGGACTGGCTTTTATAATATAGCAGGGATACCATGTGTGCTGGGTGCAATCGATTGCACACATGTTGCTTTGATTGCACCTAGTCAGAGTGAGCATGTGTACCGCAATCGGAAGCACTACCATTCACTCAATGTACAGGTGGTATGTGATGCCACGATGAGGATAATGCATGTGGTACCCAAGTTCCCTGGTTCCAGTCACGATTCCTCTATCCTGAGGAACTCTTCAGTCTTCCATGCGTTCGAAGAGGGACATTTTGAACCTGGTTGGCTGCTGGGTGAGTACATATTTACATGTTCTAACACAAAACACATGTTGATTTAGGAATGTTGGCATTGTACAATTTGATCACTAATGTCAGCTTATGTGTGCTCCATTCATTATAGGTGACTCAGGATACGGAATTAGGCCGTGGCTCTTGACTCCGGTGCTAAACCCTCAAACTGAAGCAGAGGACAGGTACAATGCAGCCCATATATCTACAAGATCTGTTATAGAGAGGACATTTGGCCTACTCAAGACCAGGTTTAGGTGTCTGGACAGAACTGGTGGGGCTCTTCTATACAAGCCTCAAAAAGTGTCTGATATTATCCTTGCCTGTTGCATTTTGCACAATGTTGCACTCAGGCACAATGTACAGTCAGACCTAGCTGAGGCTTTGGTAGACGAGCATCCCACCCATGTAGCTGCTGAAAATGAACAAACAGCCAGTGGTGGCCAGACACGACAGAATCTCATCAATTCATTTTTTTCTTGTAAGTACAAACTCATATGTTCCTAGTACTACTTTTATAGTTTAATTATGTTATATTAACAATAATGTTTCTTTATATAACCTTCTGTTAGGACACAGATGAATATGGGTTGCACACCTTTCTTTTCTCTGCTGTGTGCACAAAGGGATGTGGCACCGGTATGTTATTGTTGCACAGGTTATATAATCCCTCTTCAATTGTACTTTAGTTGTGTGTATGTGAATACAACTTGGGTAACAAAGCAATAATATTTTAGCATTGTGTTATTCCTTATGCTAAGACAAAACACATATTATGCCCATAATCATTCATGCTTCTAGTATGCTTACATACAATGTTATTGGTGCAGTGTAACATGTACATCCATATGATGTGTACACCAGGCTGATTTACATTTTGAATGTCATGAAATATACATGGTGTTGTACATTTAACACCAAATACACACTTTGCTGTGTTGTTTACGGTACTGAAGATGGCATGTCAATGTTTGCAATTTATATATTGTTCCTTTGCATTATAGGTATATCTCCAGTATGACTGATCATGGTATGTATATTTGCTGACATCTCTCATAAGATGTGGCTACCTCAATCTTCCTATAATTATTGGAACTAAAAACCCAACATATTGGTTTAAACACAAATGTTACATATATGTACTTTCTGTATCATGTATATGCATTTAGCTACTCTTGAGCTTTCATGTGCATTGTATTACAAAATGATTACTCACATTTCATCACATTTTATGTATGTTTCCTTATAATTTCCATTAATGTAATATAGAGGTGGTTGGAGAAAAGGGGATAACTGTACTTATTTGTTTACTTACGGGAGCACATTCATCACTAGCATAGACACACTTTTTAAGACAACTGTTTGTGTCTCTATCAATTGGTGTAGGATCCATGTATAACACCGACAAATGATAACACCAGCTTTATTATGGTAGCTTATATCATCATATTGACTATACTATGTATTTCTAAACGATTAATAAACACAGTAAACTATAGTTAGTTAGGTTAATGAAATATACACAGAAACGTACTTCATAACATGATGGTGATGTCATATTCAGAACATCATGCATTGGAGGGGACCATAACATCTGGCCACTAACATTATTTGCTACAGTCCCAAACCATTTTATCTACATACCCATGTAACAAGAGATTTTAAAAATAAATGGCTACTTGGTTGTAAGTGTCCTTTACATTGGGAGAAGGAGTGGCTCACTGAGTAAAGACACACACTGGCACTGATAGTTTGAAGCAGGGGAGTCTGGTTCAATTCCCGGTGTGGGCTCCTTGTGACCTTGGCCAAGTCACTTTATCTCCCTGTGCCTCATGCGGCAAAAAAACATTTGTACGTTCCACGGGCCAGGGACCTCAGGCTGAAACATGTGTCTGTAAATCGCTGCGTACAACTAGCAGCCCTATACATGAACATGCTCATATTATTATTATTATTGTTACATAGTTTCGACAGTCATACGTTCCATTACATATTAGAATACACAAATGTGTTAGCAGAGTGGGAATGGTTGTTATATATAAAACACACCATGTCATAAAATGTTAGTAGTCATTAAAGAACACTCAATAAAAATTCATGAGGCACTCTTTTGCAACATCATTATGTTAATTAAGTGCTTATGCAATATAGGCATAAGGGTATCACATTTTTAATTGTTTGTTAATAAGCGCTGCAAGCAATATAAAATTAGTTCCATATGTAGTATAGTAGTCGGTGGCTCCTCCTCACAATCATCTCATATAAAGGTAGACTCTTCTGAAATCATACATTGATCCGATTGTATCTTCCCCGACATCTCTGAAATACAGCAAACACATGATGGTCAAAGATGGCACCTTACTAGATATGCATCCGTGACAACGCGTTACGCAGCTCTATATGATTGTGTAGATACACACGTCACTCACTTATATGTTAGAAGTAAAACTGTTCATCAGTATGTAATGTTTCTTTAAATTTGTAGCAGGCATAACTATGTATAAGAAGTGAACGTTGCCTGTATACTGAAAGATGTGCGCGCACATCTTTGTGTGCGCACGCACTTCACGCTTGGCTCCACTAACTGTTAGCGCATGCGCAAAACAAAGCGTACGTTGTGCGTTCAATACATGTTGAAAATACCAGTAAACATAACATCTTTATTTCAAATACAATGAAGACGAAACTACATTCGTTCTAAACGAGTACATCTGTATTCTTTTTAAACAGACGTGTTTGAACAGAAAGCACGGCCGATAACACAATGCGCAAATGCAATACGTGTGACGTCATGTTAAGCCAGCGTGAAACGCACGCTAACACTCCTCCCACTCAATTAACATTCGGCTAACGCCCAGGGTACGCCTACAAACACTGAGCCGCACGCATCACACACTGCAGTTACCGTTACTATAACAAAACATGACAGCCAATAGGCTTTGAGGCGCGCACGTCGCTTGGGGGCGGGACTTACATCACTAATCCTTTTTAAGGACGCCTTGGCCCATGACAAGGGTCCCACGTCATACGTGGTGGACCCGGTTTTCAATGTTGTAGATGTTGCATGATAACAAAACAGGTATGTGTTAGAGTAATGGTAAAATGTTGCTAATATGTTTAAAGGGATAGGAAAGTACGTATATTTATTCCGTCAGCAATGTGTACTACTCTTTCAGGTCCTACTATATTGTATTAGGAAACAATTTGTTTGTGATCGCTACATGTTATGCAGTCTGCAATGTTACGCTGTATCCACGCATTGAAAGTGAAAATGGTGGTTACAAAAAAAAAAAAAATTTAAACGCAGAGTCAACGCATAACGATTGTTATATTTACCATTCTTCTAGAATTAACTCTTCGCCTGGCTGCAACTGGTCGCTCCAGAAATGCAAGCCATTTTCATCCACGCTTAACCCAACCGCTGAATCCAGTATGGCACATATCTCCTCCAGGATGCGCTCATAGGAATCGCCACTGCTTTCTTCAAATAATTGGTCGGGAGGTAGGTTCATTTCTTCCGGTTCCCATTCCAATGCAATTTCAGCTGAAAGGCTTGGTACATAATCATAGTACTTTTGTTCTTGTACAATGTGGGTTTCAGGAATGGAGGCTGCAGATATTGCAGCACGTATCGATTCAAACGGATCAGTAGTAGCGGATACATTGCTATTGCCATTAGGAATAAATATGCCTTTCACGACAATATAAGTGCCGTCTTTCAGGAGAAATTGTTTTTCCGGGGCAATCTTCCAGAAACCATAGGTGTGTTGTAGCTTATCCTGGTCACGTTCAAAAAAGTCATTACTTGATAAAGTGAATCTTATTGAGGACTTAAAATTCCGTGCATGCTTACGGTCTTGGTAATAAGGATATTTTGCTCGAATGAAATCATCGATTTGGCGTGTGCTTGCTTTCTGTCCGCGACTGTTCAAGATGGCTTCACAGATCATGTACTTATACCCTAAAAGGGGATTAATATTGTTAACGAATTCATCAGCCATGTCTGAGTAGCACAAAAGCTGTGTGCAGGTCTGTGTTATTTGCTCATCAAAATGAATGTGCTGAATGGCTAACAAACTCCTGTTTTTCCTTGTCAAGGTCAACAAAAGTAACTACTTTGACTCCTTATTTCAAACGCCAATTGGATTTGTTTGTCTAATTGGGTTAACAGTTGTGGTTCGTGATATGGGACTGTGGGAGAAACATTTCTCCTTCTTTTATCTCGTTTGTGAAAAACATCCCTAGACTGTGAATGCGTTCACATAGTGTTTTTTTGAAAACTAACAAAGACCAGTGTGTGAAAATATTTCTTAGCCAGGCATATCAGTAAAAACACACCTGCAAAAAGAAATGTTTTTTCCCCGCTTACATTTCTGTGTGTATGTGAAAGTCTGGTTAACTCCCTGTCTGCATGAGTTTAAATACGTGTGTATATATATATATATATATATATATATATATATATATATATATATATATATATATATATATATATATATATATATATATAAATATATCTCTTATAAAAATATATATATATTTATATATAATATTTTTTTTTTTTTTATATTGCAGGAGTACACACAACATTGATGGCATTAAGTATACCTTGTATGAAACCTATTTAAATGGTGAGAAACATGATTGAATGAAGTAATAAACATTTGTTTAAGCACAATACTGTTAGAGTCTCATACTTAGGATATTTCTCAAACATTAGGCCTGTATTATTAAAATAGTGTGCTTTCACAAGGAAGCATGAAGTGTATTAGTTTGTGTATACCAGTTTATATAGTACTATATATATATATATATATATATATATATATATATATATATATATATATATATATATATATATATATATATACACACACATATATACATATATATACACACATATATACATATATATACACACATATATACATATATATATATATATACACATATATACATATATATATATATACACATATATACATATATATATACACATATATACATATATATATATATACACACTCACACACTCACACTCACACTCACACTCACTCAGTGTGTGTGTGTGTGTGTGTGTGTGTGTGTATATATATTATTATACATTCTGAGATGTTATAGAAACGAACACACAACTGATTAAAGGACAAAATTACAATGGCCAAGCAAGGCAAAGGTAAGTAATAATTTACACATAATCCTGCTGTACACGTACAAGAAAGATGTTTGCACTTACTTAGGTGTTTTAATAATTGCATGTGACTAATATGCATATGCAATTCTTACATCAATTAACACACCCAAATGCAATGTTTTGCTGCAAAGTCAATGGCAGCTTCTCTAAACTTAGCAACTGGCTCCTGGTGGACCATTACTGAACAGACGATTACAACATAAATATTTATAACACAATTAATTATGAGTGTTAACATTTCCAAAACTTCACGTGTACAAGAACATAGTTGAAAGTTTGGAAACAACACAGTCTTCAGCATACATACAATAGTAATTAGATAATCTGAAGTCAACAAAACAAGGCCAAACACATATTTTCTGAATTATAACATTTATTTTTTTTGTTCCTTTTGCGAGCGAGTAACAGGCCTGCTTGTTGTCTCTTGAATTTTCCTTTTTCTTTTGCCACCAACTTTAGGCACAACAGAGCCACTTTGAGTGGCCTCTGGCACTTCACGGGCAGGGCTTGTGGCCAGTGACTGTTCACCTACGGGGCTTGTGGCCAGTGACTCACCTACAGGGCTTGTGGCCAGTGACTCACCTACAGGGCTTTTGGGCAGTGATTCACCTACAGGGCTTTTGGGCAGCGATTCACCTACAGGGCTTTTGGGCAGCGACTCACCTACAGGGCTTTTGGGTAGTGACTGTTCACGGACAGGGCTTGTGCCCAGTGACACATGTGAGCAAGTTGGTAGACACTGCACAAGTGATGGTTGGTCTGTTTCATGTGTGTCTTGTTTTGTTTTTGTCGCCTCCTTTGTAGGTGTCTGCTGCTGAATTTGTACAGATGGCAGCGGTAGGATGTCATCAGGAACCTGCACAGCAATGTCTGCTACTTGACCGGTAACATTTGGGCCTGGTGAATGAATATCAGATGAATGTGGTGAAAACTGACCTGCATGAACAGATCCTGGCTGGGAGGTGTTGAATTGTGGTACATTAGTCATTCTCCAGTAATTAGCTTGTGTTTGCTGAACAACTAATGCTTCGAATGAGGTGTTGATTTTTTGCAACTGTTTAGGCACTTCAATGAAGACTCTGTGGAGATGTGCCAATTGTGATACTGTTTCTTCCTGCAGTCCAATCATCCTTTCCAGCACTGTCATCATGTCTGAATGGCGACGATTTTCTGCGTCCACTATTTTTCCCTCTGAAGCTACAATTGCATCGTATGTGGAAGTTGATGGACGATTTGGCGGTACAACAGTTTCTATTGGCACCTCTTCATGGTCACATGATTGTATTTCAGTCTCTTCTGTGGCGTCATCCTCATCATACTCATCATCCTCATCACCATGATGTTCTAAAAAGAAATGTACACATTATTAAATGGCATGTTAATGTATGCTGTGTTACTATGTAATTGTACTGTGTCCTAAGTAACACCTAACATGTTAGCATACGTTTTATAACCTCATTAAAAACTACCTTGACTTACGAATAATGTTTGGACTCAGTATGAAATATGAATGAATGAAAAGTTGCTCTAAACTCAGAAGTCCTACATGATAATTAACATCACTAACACAATACATGTTGCCTTACACTTAATTTTCACTGACACTAAGTAATCCTATTTAAAGAAGATGTGCAAAACAAATAATGCACATGACAACATAACATATAGAAGAGCACATATTATATGGCCAGCAAATGATACACTCACCTTCTAGTAGTGTTGAGCTGGCTGACCCAGGTGAAGACACTTGTTCCATCTCAGGTGACACATGTCCTCCAGGGGCAACTATATATAACAATAACATAAGTTTTACATTTACATGTGTAAATATTGAACAAACACTTATTGTATGTTCTGTATTTATGATTAACTAACAACATCAGTTCCTTAACCGAAAATGTGTGTGAAAGTGAACATAAATAGTTGTAATAACACTGTACATGCCTGTGTACTTAGAATTTTTGAGTTCCCTAACATACAACATACTATGTTTCTGCAGTAAAGCGTGAGGATAAATAGATTAAATGAGTACATAAAAATCATATGTTGTGTAGTGATATCAGTATCATAATGTACATAACTATCATGAGATGACCATTCACAATGGTTATCATGAAGGTGGTCATATTGCAAAAAGTGTTGTTTTTGGTAGAGGATATGTGTGGTACATTAATCGAAGATGTGGCACACCTGAATGTGGCTGTGACTCAACAAGACAACACATGCAGTGTGTGATAATGTGTCTTTCATAGTAGTTCAACTATAGATATGAGTGAACTAATGTGTGACGTACGCTTTGATAAGTAATGAGTTGTTGGGGCATTTAGTAGCTAGAGTTAAGCTTTCAAATGAGTGTGATTAACTTCAGTTGTGCTATTCAGGTTGTAAGAAAGGTATTCCCTTCCCCAAAAAGCCTAATCAGCCACACCTTTCAATGACTTGAAACAGGTGCAAATGGTGTGAACTAAGTTGACCGTGAAATGAGGCTGTAATTAGTGTGTGTGCTGAACCCCACCCCCTCTGTTGAAGTGTATGCTGTGATGAGATATTAATTGCAGCTGCTTTAACACAATGGTAGATGAGCTAAGTAGTCATCTGCAGTGTTTAAGTTATGAAAACAATGACATAACATATGATACGTGTGCCTCATTATGCTGTCTGTATATGACATAAAGCAAAAATGGACCTTTTCATAAGCAACTATAGATGTGTTAGTGCCAGTGATGTTTGTAGGCCGTTACATGCAATTTCTTTGATGCATGCTTAAAATAGGCAGTAATGTCATGTTTGTCGGAGTAAGATCAATAAAATACACAATAATATGATACATATTTCTGTTCTGTACCTGTAGCTACTAATAATTTCTCATGAACATGTGTTACACATGTGTACTACCCTGTTGTTCCCCATCTTCGCCCACCATCAATTGCTTCCACTGCAGCTATGCATTTTGGGAATTCACATGTAAATGAGCACGCAATGGCACGTGCTATATTAGTTACTGCTTTTAGTAGGACTACTACATATATGTCTATTTTGAGATATATATATACAGAATCAGACATATACATATATAGATGCAGGTATGCTTATATTGTGGACAGTATAAAAAGCAGTGTAAATATGCAAAATAACTGTAAGCAACGACACGCCTAGTACAGTAATATTTATCACCTGCTGGAAATTGTGACGGATAAATTCCAATGTCACGGTCACCAGCCAAGCCTTCCACGACGACGGTAAGTAATTTTGGCCGAAGCAGCTCCTCCAATGGAGTCAATATGAGACGTTGTGGTGTGGGCCCACCTCCAGTGCCAGTAGCATGCACGCGTTGGTCTTGTATTTTCTTTTTCAATTTGGACCTAATATCATCAAATCTTTTCCGACAATGATACTTGTCCCTGACACTATTCCCACAGGCATTGACACCAATGACTATTGTGTCCCACATTTCTTTTTTGCTTGCTGCACTTGTCCGCCCTTGAAAAACATATAAAAGATATGAGGTAAATGAATAATAATATAAGCACCAGTTTCCTACACTGCTAGCTGTTCCAAGAGATAGCAAACATGCTGTTTTATGTGTAATATGTGCAGCACATGAGCATTCACTACTAAACCTATACATGTAAGCAAGGTTGCATTCATATTGTATGCAGTTCTGGCAAATTGACCGCCTGTGTTTATTTGTCCTTGTAAGGCATGATAAAAAGCTGTGTTTCCACACTAATGAACATAGAAAGATATTGTGTACCCATATTTGCATATGAACAAAACTCAGATGACCTAGGATCACATGTATTTGAATAATAAATGTAAAGTTACACTTACCTACTAAATGTCCATAGAGACTGTCATAGTGCTCCAGAATGCCAGTGACAAGAGCCCTATTTTCCTGGTCATTGAAGCGAGGATTACGTGGCTTCTCCACACGTTTTTTCCGAGCAGGTTTAGGGTCAGAGCTTGGCTGGTGCTGACTGGACTCTCCTTCTTCCAATGGAAGAGCCTCCAAAAGCTGGCCACCAGCAAGCACGCCACCACCAGACACCCCATCAGCAACTGCGCCACCAGCAGCACTCCCAGCACCAGCACTCCCACTCCTAGCACCAGCACTCACACTCCTAGCACCAGCACTCACACTCCTAGCACCAGCACTCACACTCCTAGCACCAGCACTCCCACTCCCAGCAACAGCACTCCCACTCCCAGCAACAGCACTCCCACTCCCAGCAACAGCACTCCCACTCCCAGCAACAGCACTCCCACTCCCAGCAACAGCACTCCCACTCCCAGCAACAGCACTCCCACTCCCAGCAACAGCACTCCCACTCCCAGCAACAGCACTCCCACTCCCAGCAACAGCACTCCCACTCCCAGCAACAGCACTCCCACTCCCAGCAACACCACTCGGTGCACCAGCAACATCACTCCCCTGAACAGTACGTTCACTCCGACGCGTACTCCCACGAGTAGCACTCCCACTCCCACCAGCATCACTCTTCCCACGCTTTGCGGGCATACTTCCAGCACTCACAAAAAACAGACAAGAAATGTACAGGCAATCACACGAAACACTTCCACATATAAAACAAGACAAAGATGTAAACAAAACAACAAAGGACAAAGCTCACCCAATACACAACAAGTCTCTCAGTCAATATGCAAATCTTCAATCGTCCAGCTCTGTGCGTCTCTCTCTCTCTCTCACTCCCAACAACACAGAGAATGATTAGCAGTACACGTTGCCTTTAAATATGGCGCGCAATCAAAAACATGCTTGTTTCGCCTGATTCAGCAAGATTTGTGATTGTGCAACCTAACAGCACCCCGCCACGCACGCCGATACACCTGTGTGTGATCGGCTCATCATCGTGAGAGTGGGCGGATTTGTTTTCTGGTTGATTTTGAATGTATTCGGCACTTACTGCATACGGAGAGGGAAAAACGCCAATAACATGACTAATCGATAAGCTTGCCGATTTCACATAATCGTCGCTTACTGCATGAGGCCCTATGTGTGACTTGGGGTAGATCACCCTCTTCCCATGCAATGTTTAGCTCTTTCTCTGCCCTACTATACAAAATGTGTATGGGTTTAGATTCTATTTGTGAAAGGGCATTATGTAATGTTACCATACTGCTATCAGACAAGATTGTGAGGACTGGCACAGATTATTTTTTATGACACTGGGAATGGAATAATATGTCTTCTTTTTTTAAATTATTTTTATGTGTAAAATATGTGACAATATATAATTTTACATTCTTACTTAAGCTGGCAATCGTTTTGTGCTCCTGTTATAAATCTGTCCAAATGCTGATTGTGCCTTGCAATGGCTGCTTCGTCAGAGTCAGGCTGCGCTTATAGTGCCGTTGACGGAGATGCGACATCGTGGCAAAACAAATGTATTGTCGCCATCGCGTGCGCTTATAGTAAGCGCGACACGACGGAGCGACAGGAGCGACAGGAGCGACAGGAGCGATGCTGGCGGCGCGAATTTTTGAAGCCGGTCAAATTTGATTTTTCAGAGGCTTTTAGCCACATGTGACAGCCTCTGAACTCCCAAAGCTCCCAAAGAGCTGGTCGCCCGCGACGTTGCCGCAAAGCGAATTACAACTTTCGTTGGCGGTGACGGCGACGGGTGACGTCATCCGTCGCTTCACCGCCGCGTGCACTATAAGCACGGCCTAACTCAGTAGCTACAATGTATCCTTATATCACTAAGGTAACATTCTCTATTGTAACAGTTTACAGCTCAAACTGCTGGGAACATTTGCAATAAATTATCCCAAATAGGAAAGTTTTGTAAATATCTTGCACGCTTGAAAGGTGGGTTAAAACATGCTAAAGAAATCAAAGGATGCTTTAAAACTCATTAAAAATGGCATTAAGAGTTGAATAAAAAATGTTTTAAATACCTAACAAAAAAAGTCACAATCTTATACTACAGAATTGATTTATTAAAAAAAAAAAAAAAAAAAAAAAAACCAAAGCATGATTTCATGTTTTTCTGCTTTAATATCTACAATTCACATGGACATAACAAAATAACATATACCATTCCTGATACTGTACATCCATTTCCACATTACATATCTTTTAGCAGAGAAAAGCTGGTTGCCCCATGTTTTTTCTACATTATTTTAAATATGTATAACAATATAAAAAGGAAAATAATTTTTAAAAAGATACAGGTGAACACTATAATATTTAAGAGTATTTATTTTATGTATCTTTTTAAAAAAAATACTTGTGGGATTGCAGCTTGAAGTAGTTTGCAACACTTTTTGAAATGCAATTGTGCCATTTACAGTAGGTGCAAGTCCTGTAATTGTAAACTTTATAGCAAGTTGTTTACATAAATAGATTCAATACAAAATTGCTCATGGGCATTATTGGGTGGTTGCCTTATTCTTGATGCACTGATCAATTACTCTAAACAGCTACTCGGCAATTACAGCTGAATTAGTGGCCTTTAGCTGTTAGATATCGAGTTTCCAACTACACATTTCCTGAATATTCAGCAGTGCTCTGTCCTCACATAACACCAATGATTTGTCTTGCATGTACAGTAGCAGGAGAAAGAGGTTGAAGAGAGAGTAAGGCCCTTATTCTCTAAAGTGTTGACTTCAATGGGGATTTGTGTGCCATAGCGTTGGATCGGCACTAACCACACTTTATAGAATAAAGGGCCGAAGAAGCCACAGTTAACGGGAAAATGAGAAACAGAGGCAATCAGGCATTGAGAGTTGAATAAACACCTTTATTGCCAGAAGACTGAAATGTACTATACTATCGCCTACTCCAATGTTTTTCAACCAGGGTTACTTGGAGCCCTTGGTTTCCCCGGGCATCCCAAATACCACAAAGTACATTGTACAGAATAATTTATAACGTTTCTGATCTCCTACTCGCTATTAGAGAGGGTTGGGGTGCCTGGCAATACATCTGATCTCAGACGCACTATTAGAGATGGTTGGGTTTCCTTACAATGAATCTGATCACAGACGTGCTATTAGAGAGGGTTGGGGTTCCTTACAATGCATCTGATGTCAGGCACGCTATTAGAGAGGGGTTGGGTGTAATGTTGCTTGTCTCTGAATAGGAAGTGGACCCGCAGGGCTGAGGTAGGGTACAGTATAAGATCACCGACCAGAGCCAGGGGACAGTGTCCTGTTAGAGTAGTCGTGATCCAGGCAGAGGTCAAGGCAGGCAGCAAAGGTGCAAGTCCGGGTACAGGCTGGGGTCAAGGCAGGTGGCTTAGGAGCAGTGATCGGGGTAACAGGCTGAAGTCAGCAACAGGGAATCCAAAAGAACAGGGAGGGCTCAGGAACAGGGCAGGTTCAGGAATCAGAACACAAGGGGGTCAGGCACACAAGGAAATGCATACATGCTCAGGCAGGGGATGGAAGTCACTGACAGCTATTTTAAGCCCTGGAACAGGTGCAACCAATTCGGGTAGAAGCTTGCCAGGAACCTAGATGGCCACAACAGCCAAGTAAGGGCAAGCTTCAGCAAAACCCTGGACCGGAACCCTTACATTGGGTTCCTTGCAATGCATATGATCTCAGACGCTCTATTAGAGAGGGTTGGGGTTCCGCAGACTTACACAATATAATTATAGGGTTCCTCAACCAAAAAAAGGTTGGAAACTGCTGGTTTACTCTGTCACCGAGGAAGTTTAATCTATTTTGTGGTAAATTCACTGCAACGTTGTTTTTGGATTCCTAATGGACTGTACCTAAGTCCACTTAAAAATCTGTAAAGTTGACAACTACAGTATGTAAAGTCCGGCTACATACAGTACTTTGTAGAGATGTGTGAATGAGCAAAAATTAGATTCGCAAATTCTTCACAATGTTTTAACAACATTTAATTATCAATCGAATATTTGACCTTCAATTTGGTGTGGTAAAATCCGGGTGAATGTGTCTATCCCCTCCACCCCCCCCATATTCACTTTGCCCTCCTCTTTTGCAAATGAATGTGATGAAACGTTCGATCGTGCGCTTGTTTAACTTTGTTCTCAGCGAAGTCCAATGTTTGAGAATAATTTGCCCATTTCTAATTTTCTTCACAATTTAAGCGACCGCCATCTTTGATTTGTGATGTCATTTATGACACTTGAAGCATCGGGATTTTTATATAGTAGAGATGGGTGAATCAGCCCAAATCCGTTTCCCGGATTTTTGCATATTTTCCCCCAAAATCCGTTTCGCATTGTAAAATCCGCAAACGGTTTTGGTCGGTTTTAATCCGCATGGATTAATCAGAAACAGCGATTGGATACAATCCATTGACGAATTTATAGAAACCAATCCGCCGATTCAGCGCTCCGTTGGCAGATTCTTAAAAATCCGACAACGGATTGCTGAATTTGCGGATTGGATTCTACATGTCCGTCAATGGATTGCAGAATCCGCCAAATGTATTGGCAATAATAATAAAAAATACGAAAACCGCAAATCGCCCTTTTGGAGATTAATTCGCAGAAATGCACGGACCAAAGGAACCGGACGATCTGCTGTGGATCCAAATCTGCCAAAACAATTTGCCCAGCTCCAGTTTTAAGTGTATCAAAACTTATTACTAACGTCTTTTTTCAACCTCATCTACTATGTAACGATGTAACTATGTAACCATTACAACAGGTATTTCTCCTAAATACAGTAGGTTTGTGTAGTTCCAGAAGAAGCAAAAGCCAGAAGAATCACTTATGAATCTCAATACACTTTGATCTTTCTAAAGGTGGCTGGTTCCTGAACTATGGATACCTCATTAATTGTATTTTGGATTTCATTTTTTATAATCACCAGTTCACTACTGTGTACACATATATTTTAAATGCTATTTAATTTAACTTAAAATAAAAGTGTAGCCTATGCAGATGAACATCATACTGTTTTAGCTGGTGCTTTGTGCATATACTGTAAGAAAATAAATTCTCTTCCTTCTCTCTAAGCAACTGACGCATTGTGAAGCCTCTATGAATTTTAACTAATAAAAAAAAACACCTACAAATAGTTTATGTGGTTTTATTTGCACATAAACTGCATTTCACCAAATATTTAGGGATGCTGAAATGCTGTCTCTTAATCAGTTCAGCCTTAAGGGCGAAAGAGAGAAAAACGTATGGGGGGAAAAGCCAGAGAGATTCCCCCCTCCCCCAAAAACAACTATTTATTATTAAGGTGGTGTTGTGCTTAGAGCATTGAAAGTTGTAAAGTTACCAACTCCTAAAGTGAATGGAAACTGATTTTATGGAGAATAAAATAAAAATAAATCAGTTTAAGAAGAGGGAAAAGAAAAAGCTGAATCATATTATGGCCTGTAATAGTACAATTTGTTTTTTTTTTTGAGTGGTAAAGTGGTGTTTAAATCTAAAAGGTATGAAATACAGACTGCAATTGCCCACTGCATTAACAAGTTCAGCCTCTGATGCAAATGTTTTGATAAAAGCCTTTACATTACATATCTATGGGGTATATACATAAAAGTGTGATAGCTATTTCCGCTTGTAAATGGCCATTCAAGCGAATAACCGTTAATGAGCAATAATAATGATCAGTCTATAATAAGCAAAGCCTTAATATTTATATATGGTTTTTAATACAGCATTGCCAAATAGATGGGCACTTTGTGTGGGAGAGAGAATAAATTGAAAGCAATCACTTGTGTAACATTTCTTCTTTAAGCTTCAGACCCAAGCAATATTCTACATGTGTGTGTTTTTTATAAATCAGTTCTGTACTATGAGAAAATACATGTAGCATTTTTTTTATTTTTTAAACAACTCTGAAAGACATTTTAATGTTTTATAACACACCTCTTTTGTTTCTATTGCAACCATTTACAAAGTCACATCCCCTTCCTCTTCTGAAACAGGCTCTGGCAAACCCCTTTTTGAGCCCTGCCCTCTCTCTAGCAGTGCACACATTGTACTGTATCTACTGTAGTGACTGTCTGGTCCCATGATCTTCCCCACAGAACTTTGCATCTTTGGTCCTCTTCTGCTGCACTCACAGCCATTTAGTGAACCCCTGAGCTGATTCTTTGCCAATTAATCATAGGAGAACGGATCAATCTGCAACTTAGCTAATTGTTTATCATTGTGTGGATTGGATTGATGAACATATTAAATGGGGGGAAAAACACAGCTTGGACTGTTGCTTTGAGATTTTAACATTTGTTCCCATAGTATGATTAACCCCTATGTTGGCCAAGGAGTCTGGCGTCTTGAGTAAAAAGTGTTTCAGGTGCCTATGGCACTGAAGAGTAATTAAACTAGCTGCCCAAATAACACAAGACAATGGCAAAATATAAAAGAATATGTGATCCATCATGCTTACTATGAGATATGCAATGGAATAGTAGAAAGAATGTTGCAGTGATTATTATGATAGAGCAATGATACTGTGGTTACTGCTTATCTTTGAGAAAACATAGTCAGCCTGAAAAATGGACCACTGTTGAAATGGACCACTATTGAAATGGATATCAGTATCTGTACAGTGAAATGCTCAATTAGAATGATAATGGATAATGATATCAGGAGTCAAATGGTTACTCACTAAAGATTGGTAACCCTTAGGCTGCGCTTATAGTGCTGGCTTTGCAACCGGCTATGCGACCACGTGACGTCAGCCGTCGCCGTAGCTATTGTGATTCCTGCACTCTGGTGCAGGAGACCAAGGGAGGGCAACAGCGGGTGTGGCAGAGGCGTGGCCATGAGCGGTCGACCTCATTGGCTGAACTGCTCACGTGCCGCTGACATCACTCGGCCATCGCCGAAAAAGTCCAAATCCTTGGACAACCGGCGATCGCGACCGCTCCGTGTCTCCGCAGCGCCGTTGCGGTCACGCCCACTATGGGCACCCGCGACGGACTGCATGTACTTGCTACAGCGCTGCGCAACGTCGCAGTCACCGTAGCCAGCGCTATAAGAGCAGCCTTTCTTTGAGATAGCCGACCTGAATTGGCAATATTATCCACGAAAAGCAACAGATTTGTAGTGACTGAAAAAAAACTGTTGAAAGTCCTGCTGATTAAAGACATTTTTTATATTGCAGCCCCATAAAGCAAGACAACTGGTCCTCCAATGACAGTATCTTATTTTTTTTTTATATCATGTAAGTGCATTTTCTATTTGTTTTTAATTTGTTGAAAATATTTGATCCCGCCCCCTCTTATAAAAAAATATGTTGCGCCCCCCTCTTCTTTTTATTGAGTTATGACCATCAAATGCCTCCCCTGGATTGCAGGGGAGATGGGAGCAAAGAGCTGGACATGGGGGAGGAGAAAAACTACCCTTAAAAATCAGCCCCCTGACAACCTCCTCCCACTCCCTGTAGCAGGTCCCTATCTGCTCTGGTGCATGAATTAGAGCTGTTATATAGTGCGCACTGGTACGCATGGTGCCGCGCATGCAAGTGGAACGCGCGTTTCGTTTAGATATTTCAGGCGGTGACACGGGCGGCTAGGGGGCGTGACTATGATATCACAGCATTAGGGCGCGCTCTGATTGGCCTGCGGCTCGGCAACAACGCAAAAATATAATTTTCATTATATTTTCTCCTGTCTGCCGCGCCACTGCTCACGGCTGTGCGCGCGCCCCATCTATACAAATGGATGCCAAACACAGCCAACTATGATTGACGTGCGCGTGCACGGCGGAGGAATCGCGAGCACTATAGAACAAGCCTTAGCCCCATGAGTAAGCTAAAACGTTTCTTTATTGGTTATCCGAGCCAGGACACTTTAGCAACTTAAAGATTCATATGCATGAGATATATAATCAGTGTTAATGCAACATTGAGAGTCATGATATGTATTAAGCTTTTATATTTGGTGTGAGCCTTTCACAAAGTATTTATTCTCAAGAACTATGAGAGCAATTTCGACATTTCCATCTGTATAGTATTCCGCAACTTCCAAGTGTTTTACTCGGCTGTTAATCTGAATTTGGAGCAGTTTACATGAAGACTAATCTTTGTATCAAGTAACTCAATGTAATCAGTGTCTCTATTAAAGGTAGTTAGCTTCATGCTGTGTAAAGATTGATGAAACGTGGGGCACCATTCTACCCTTTGTTCAATGTATTCTTTGTTTATGTTTTTCAGTCATTGTTCAGTTGTGTGCTCTCTAAAATAAAGGACTTTAGAGTTTAATCTACTGTACCACCACTTGGCAGAGTATTCATGTGAGAGGAGAAATAATATTGGGGGAACGACATTTAAATTTTTTTTTAAATAGCACACGTCTTTTTTTCCCCCAAGTTAATTTGTATATAAGATCAGATCAAACATGGGAATGGGTTTGTTATAGAGATGTGCAAATTTTTTGCTGACATTTGCCTTTTCCGTGAATATGGCTTATACTCACATGTGCAAATTCTGCTACCTTTGTTCAAATGTATGTAGTACCACTGGCGGTGGGGGGGAGAGAGCAGAGGGACAGAGTGGAGAGGAGAGCAGGGGAAGGAAGCAAAGGGAGAGAGGAGAAAGTTCTATTGGTAGTCTCATATTGTTTGCTCAAAACAAACACACGTAATCAAAGAAAGTACAAAGCAGTACATTAGTGTAGGGATTTCAAATGAAGGAGAGATTCAATAACTGCCAATATGGGTTATCCCACCGCAATCCTGTGTCAACCGCCATTTAAGTAAATGGCTTTTATCGTGGGATCCGGTGTGATAACCCGTATCATAATAAAACCTAGTGAGAACATGCTATACCTGATGATCAGCGGTTGGTATGGGAAGAGACAGGTCTTCTTAACCCTAAATGCAAATGTCATAGTATATATAACATATTATGTATATTTTTAGGGACTCGTACTATAAAGCTGCATTCATGAAGGCTGAGTTACAAAGCATTTCAAGCAAATCATATTTAGCTCTACGGGACAGGGACCCATCGTGCCTGCAAATTTCTGTATACCGCGTTGCATACAGTACCATGTCAGTGCTATATAAGAAAAAAAAGGAGACAGTTATAATATGTCTACATCAATAGTTCAAGACCACTGGTCTAAGAGAAGACAAGAACAGAAAAAGGCACCCTTTATCTAAAACTCAACTCTTGAATAATGTATAAATTCAAATATAACCTTTATTGGGTATATAATAAAATAATCTGACACATAAAACGAACACAACAATAACAACACTTAAATGTTTCCTTCCCTATAGGCATTATTAACTGCCATACGTATTAGACCTCACTTTATCCCTACCATTGGTCGGGGGGGGGGGGGGGGGAGTTCGTGCACCTACATATGCTATTAAGCAATTCAGAATTTTTTAATTGGGTTATTACGTTTACCTGTGATGACTGAGTTAGCTACGATATATGCCATCTACATTACTAGCTAGGTTTTGTGAGAGTGCTGACTGTACATATATACAGTCATGTGAAAAAGAAAGTACAGCCTCTTTGATTTCCATGGTTTTACATATCAGGACATAATAACAATCATCTGTTCATTAGCAGGTCTAAAAATTAGGTAAATACAACCTCAGATGAGCAACAACACATGACATGATATACCATGTCATGATTTATTTAACAAAAATGTGATTGAAACCAGAAAGACACACGTTCAAAGGAATGGTGTGGGAGAGGTGTACTGTACTGTAGATAAGATAAGAAGTTGAAATACTGCAGTGCAGTAAATTATCCTGTGTGTGTGCGGGGGCGAGCGAGGGGAGAGCGCTGTATATGCCGAAATGTGATACTGTTACAGTACACGCCTATGCGTTTCAACATTGTTCAAATGAGACATACAGCACTGCATATGCAAGTATAAATATGCAAATTTACAATTAGACTTTGAAGACAACAGCTCGCGAACGCCCCCTGAGTTTTTAGACGGTATTGCAGTATTGCAGACAGCGCTAATAAAATGCCAATATTACGAGCACTAAAATACCGCAACATATTCCAGAAAAAAAAAACATACTGCATCTGCCCGCGGTTATCAGAGTTGCGCCGCTACAGCCGCACTAGGATAAAGGCGGCCGCAGCTGTACCCTTTTCTCTTTCAGTATCTGATTTAAGTGTAGCTATTTGATCCCCATAATAGGGGTAACTATACTTTTTTGTGTATTTGGTATTATCTTATACTTATTATTAATTTAAGTGTTATTATAGTTGTGTTAGTTTTATGTGACACCTTATTTTATTATATACCCAATAAAGGTTATATTTTAATGTATTCATTATTTAAGAGTTGAGTGCTAGATAACGGGGGGGGTGTCTTTTTCTGTTCTTGTCTTCTCTTAGACCAGTGGTCTTGTGTATTCACTAGCCCCAGGCACCTCTCACTACTTAAATAGACTGTAGCAAGAGCCCATCCCTCCCCTTGTCCTTTATTTTATACATCAATAGTTCACTTAGAAACTAGTATAATCAGGGTGAAAAAGGGAAAGTAAAGACACTTTGAGCAAGTTATTCAATTACACCCAACTGCCGGTTTTAAAGGTAAAAGCTCCACATGAAGTACAGTACAGACATACCCCGGTTTAAGGACACTCCCTTTACGTACACTCGTGAGGAAGGACATATCGCCCAATAGGCAAACGCCAGCTCGCGCATGCGCCTGTCAGCACGTCCTGAACAGCAATACTGGCTCCCTACCTGTACCGAAGCTGTGCGCAAGCGGGGAGACTATAGAGCCTGTTACAAATGTGTTATTTACATCAGTTATGCATGTATATGATGTTTGCAGTACAGTACATGCATCGATAAGTGGAACAAAAGGTAGTGCTTCACTTTAAGTACATTTTCGCTTTACATACATGCTCCGGTCCCATTGCGTACGTTAATGTGGGGTATGCATGTACTAGGTCACTGTCCACTTCTCCAATAACAGGATTAAACTTCTCAAAGTACAGGCTGGAACATAATGTATGATGCTGCAGTATGTTAACTAGAGATGTGAGAATGGGTTTTGTGATATTTGATGAACATTTTTACGACCAAGCTGCTCGAAAAATGCTGCCCGTTTTTGCAACTTTTTGCTAGACTGGAGGAAACGTGGGGGTATATAAAGGGTCACGTGACCTGCATTTGGGGTCTTGTGACTTGCACCGTGACTTTTAATACGTGCAAATGTTCTGTGGTGAACTTTCATGATTTTTGTTGGGAAAATCATGTCAATTGGGTTCATCTGAATATAAGGTCTAGAGCCCTACCAGTGAGGCATTCACATAATAAAATGCTCCTGTCAAATCTGTGTTGAAATTGTTTACTAGTCATTTTAATATATGCAGACACTCCGTGAGGCACGTTTTGCATCTGTGCTTAGCAATATACAGTGTATTAGCAAAAGCACGTTTTATTTTGTTTTGAACCAAAGAGATGGCTAGGTATAGAACTGTTTGCACTTCAATCTTTTATAACCCAAGTATTTCATTTTGGGGGACATGTCTCCCAGTGTCTATACTTATATAGACTTCTGTAATAAAGGCCATTGTTTGCCTCTTGTTTGCAGTGCTGCCCCTCAACTTGCTTTGCTATTCATGCTGCAGGGCGTTGGATTCCAGATTGCAGGAGATTGCTGAAGAGTGAGGCAAGATTCAGCTGCACAGACAGCCAGAAGGAAGTCTTTCTTCGATGATAGATGATCTCTGAGAGACAAACTGCTTGGTCAGAGCTATGCTTCCTCAGCTCTTTCCGGGGGAATAAGTGATGACTGAGTCATTTGGAGAAAGCCTTTCTTTTTATGTAGGTATGTTTTTTTTTCTCTTTACTAAGCAGACCCGTTGGGCAGGTCCCACCAGAGCATATTCATTCTTTCTGCCTGAAAGACATATGGACGGAGCATCAGGCTGAGATTTTCACCTTAATGATTTACAAAGGGTTAAGCTGCTCTTGTATTTTTTAAATAATCATTTATCTTTTTAAAGGGGGCTATGGTATTATATAAAGTGAAACTGTGGCCCACTACAGTACTTAATAGGAAATAGCCATGTTAGCCCAGTTGCAAAATAAATGAGTTCTTCAGTATTAGGTGATACATTTTTTATTTGGACTAACAATTTATGTCACAGGACGAGAGTTATCCTCTCTTCCTCAGGTCGGCAATACTGGTTTACAAAGGAATCTATGGCTAAAACAGAGGTTTTTAAAGCAGAAATAAACAGAGATTTAGATAAGGGTGTATAACAAAGGGATGTTTGAAGAAATTAGAAGGGTAATAAAACGGTGACAAGTAACAGCATGGTGGGGGAAGGGGATGCTGCGGGGGGGTGGGGTGGAGTTGGGGATTAGAACATTGGCAGAGAGGCAGGCAGGATAATTACAAACAATTGTGATAGTGTGTGAGAAACCCCATATCCACATTAAGTCCTCTTGTCTTGGTGTCAAAGAGTCTTATCATTCTGTGTTCAAATGTTGTCTGTTATTGGGTACGTTTAAACATTCCATTGAGGATTTTGATTGTTAAATAATTTATGGAATGATCTGGTTGTGAGAAATGATGTCCCACTGGTTAGCAGTATCTTCCTTCTTCCTGGTGGAGTATAGAGTGTCTGTGCATATTCATTCTGCCTTGAAGTTTTTGACTGGTTTCCCCAATGTAGTATCCTTGGTCACATTTGTTGCATTGAATCATATAAACCACATTCCTGGATGTGCAGCAGTATGATCCTTTAACATCGAGTGTTCCATGTTGTGACTGGCTGTGGGACCTTGGCATATACGTTTGCAGTGTTTGCAACATGTGTTGTTGCACAGTTTTGTGCCATTATCAGTGTCTTTCAGTTTGTTATGAAGTTTTATGTTGACTAATTTCTGTTTGAGATTTGGTGGTTGCCGGAATGCAAGAATGGGGAGGTTTGGGAAAGATTAACATTTAATTGACATTAAAAGAAACCTCTGCTTTAGCCATAGATTCCTTTGTAAACAGTATTGCTGACCTGAGGAAGAGAGGAGAACTCTCGAAAGCTTGTCCTATAACATAAATTGTTAGTCCAAATAAAAAAGGTATCACCTAATACTGAAGCACATATAGGATCCCCTGATGAAATCACCTAAGTGTGAAGAAACGTGTAGGGATTGCTAGTGTGAGCTAGTAACAGCTATCACAACAGACCTACCTACACTCTGGAGTCTAATAAGACTCTAAGACGCTGCCACGCACTGACGATCTATCCCCCAAGGTCCTGCTACTTTTTTCTCCTATCTGGAACCCCTGTATGATTCGGTTTGTTTCCGGACGACATCAGGAGAAGCTGTGCGTTTTCTGAAGCTCCTGCTGGATGGTAGCTCAGAGGTGCCAAGACCACACGTGGGAGAGAGGCGTGCGAGCAGATCAGTGGAGTCCAGCGTCTGGTGAATGAGTATAACTCATTACATGCTTGATTTACCATTTTTGTTTGTGAGTTTAAATTTGTTGGATTTTTACTGGGAAAATTAAATTGTATTTTTTTCATATTACTCTAGGATCGGGCGCTTTCTTTTTTCTCGTTTTTCATATACATATGCACACATGCACACATGCACACATGCACACATGTATATATATATACGTATATATACATATATATATATACATAGAAATACATATATATATATATATATATATATATATATATATATATATATATATATATACATATTGCATATACCATCACGTTTTAAGTTATGGTGGGTGAAAAAGGCAACAAGAAACCTCCACCGTATTGCATATAGCAAATTAAACGATCACTTGTGAGCACATTCACCATGCTGTGCTTTTAAAGCTGTGTTAACAGCAAGCATTAGCTTACTGTATATGGGCTCCATGTAACAATGGATTTTCAGACAAAAGGTTACACATTGTGTGCTCATTTGCATGTCATTTCCCAGAATCCCTTTCTGCAGTGGAAGCACTGTTTGTTGGGGATAATGGTGAAAGGCAGGGTTGCAGACCTGCCTAAGACATGTGAATGTGCTCACAAGTGATCTTTTTATTTGCTATATATATATATATATATATATATATATATATATATATATATATATATATATATATATATATATATATACATATACATATATACAGTATACACACACACACACACACACACACATATATACATATATAAAACGGATATATACACACATATATAAATACACATGCAGACAAACACATATCTTGTCAGTATACTCAGCACTATGTAAAGTCAATGGCATAGAAGTAAATCACAAAATAAATGAGCGTTAATAAAGGCATTTAAGAGCAATTGAGGATTTTGTTAATAGCTTGGCAAATTTAGTCCAGAAAGCCCAACTACAAAAAGCACATTAGCAAATATCAGTTAATATACCATGCCTTCTGCTATCACTGAAGACACTTAAGGACTCATAACAATATATGGAGCGAAAGCAGGAAGAATTTGAAACCTGCAGTGATCAGTTATGAAGCACTTTAAAAATATCACAATGATTATCATTATTAACAAATCCCCTGAGAAAATGTTTTTATATGAATGTTTCTCCAAAACATAATTTTTTGAGTAATGTCCAAATAAGGCATGTAATTAGGTTGAAAGGGGAACTAAATGCCACTTTTATTAATATATATATATATATATATATATCTACTATATATTTGTGAAATCACTGTATGTCTGCGTCCCAAGGGTCAATCGCATTGGACCTTGGCCCTGTCACTCCGGCTCAGGCCATGCCCGCCCCCGCACACCTCTCATTGGCCTACGTCCAACACCAATGCCACACTGTCCCACCCCTCACTGACTCTCATTGGCCTGCGTCCAATGCCCGCCCCCGCACACCTCTCAATGGCCTTCGTCCCACCCCTCACTGACTCTCATTGGCCTGCGTCCAATGCCCGCCCCCGCACACCTCTCATTGGCCTGCGTCCCACCCCTCACTGACTCTCATTGGCCTGCGTCCAATGCCCGCCCCCGCACACCTCTCATTGGCCTGCGTCCAACACCAATGCCCTAATACAGTGTTTCCCAAACTGTGCGCCGCGGCGCCCTGGTGCGCCGCGGCTTGGCTAGAGGGGCGCCGCGATCAGGGCCGCCAGCAGCGGGAAACAAGGGCTGCTAGCTCATTAAAAAAAAAAAAAAAAAAAACCTCTGAGGGGAAGCAGAGGAGCGGTCACGTGACCGCTCCCATCCAATGGGACTGCAGCCTGCCCGGCATTGCAACTTCAGTGTAATAATTGTGTGAGGTCAGAGAGAGAGAGTTCTGAGAGAGAGAGTGAGGAGAGAGAGTGAGGTCAGAGAGAGAGAGTGCGGTCAGAGAGAGGTCAGAGAGAGAGAGAGTGAGGTCAGAGAGAGTTAGAGTGTGTGAGAGAGAGTGAGAGTGTCTGAGAGAGACACCAACTGCGCACTGCAACTGATAGGTATGTTTGTACACCTATGTATGTATGTACACCTTTGTTTTTACTTTGGGCGCCGCGTAAAAATCCTGATCGCCTTGGGGAGCCTTGAAAAAATTCTGATTGCCTTGGGGAGCCTTGAACCGAAAAAGTTTGGGAACCACTGCCCTAATACTTCCACACTGTCCCACCCCTCACTGAGTTTTGGGAACGCTTTGCTTTTGCAACACCTAATCCTCTAATCCTCAACCTGCTCTGGGGCCACGCTTCACAGCTATCAAAACCTTCACGTCTGCTACCACAGACTGCCGAATCAGGTACAGAATCTACACACAACGCACAAACACAGCACACACACACATTCACACAACACCAAACACTGCAGACTGCCTCTTCAAACCCCCCCTCCCCTCCACGCCACACATCTCCCTCCCGCAACCGGACCGCGAGGCCGTGGCCTCCACTCACACACCATGGCAACGATGTCCCTCCCCCTATCCCGCCACCTCACACAGTGTAGTTCCCGCGAACCGCACAGCATGCCTCATCTCCTGCACCTCACACAGCTCCCTACCGCAACCAGACCGCGAGGCCCCCTACCCCGCTACACCATGCCACCAATGTCCCTCCCCCTATCCCGCTACCTCACACAGTGTAGCTCCCGCTACACACCACTCCCTCCCGCTTCACACCACTCCCTCCCGCTCCATTCCCTCCCCGGCGGGGGTACAGGCAGGCTGCCACGCGGCGCCTAAGATGGCGGACCCCCTTCCTCCCTCGTGCTCCATTCCCTCCCGCTCCACTCCCTCCCGCTCCACTCACCACCCTCCCGCTCCATTCCCTCGCGCTCCACTCACCACTCCCTCCCGCTACACACCACTCCCTCCCGCTACACACCACTCCCTCCCGCTACACTCACCTCCCTCCCTGGCGTGGGAACAGGCTGCCACGCGGCGCGTAAGATGGCGGACCCCCTTCCTCCCTCGAGGCGCTGAGTGAGAAGATGGCGGCGGCCGGAAGTACAGGTAGGTGTTGCGTGTGTGTGTGTGTGTGTGTGTGTGTGTGTGTGACACTGCCCCCCCTCCTGTCCACTGCCCCCCCTCCTGTCCACTGCCCCCCCTCCTGTCCACTGCCTCCCCTCCTCCTGTCCACTGCCCCCCCCCTCCTGTCCACAGCCCCCCCCCTCCTGTCCACAGCCCCCCCCTCCTGTCCACAGCCCCACCCCTCTGTCCACTGCCCCCCCTCTCCTGTCCACTTCCCCCCCTCTCCTGTCCACTGCCCCCCTCTCCTGTCCACAGCCCCCCCCTCCTTTCCACTGCCCCCCCTCTCCTGTCCACTGCCCCCCCTCTCCTGTCCACTGCCCCCCCTCTCCTGTCCACTGCCCCCCCTCTCCTGTCCACTGCCCCCCCCTCTCCTGTCCACTGCCCCCCCTCTCCTGTCCACTGCCCCCCCCCTCCTGTCCACTGCCCCCCCCTCCTGTCCACTGCCCCCCCTCCTGTCCACTGTCCACCCCCTCCTGTCCACTGTCCACCCCCTCCTGTCCACTGTCCACTGCCCCCCCCTCCTGTCCACTGTCCACCCCCTCCTGTCCACTGTCCACTGCCCCCCCTCCTGTCCACTGCCCCCCCTCCTGTCCACTGCCCCCCCTACTGTCCACTGCCCCCCCTACTGTCCACTGCCCCCACCCTCCTGTCCACTGCCCCCCCCCTCCTTTCCACTGCCCCCCCCCTCCTGTCCACTGCCCCCCCCTCCTGTCCACTGCCCCCCCCCTCCTGTCCACTGCCCCCCCCCTCCTGTCCACTGCCCCCCCCCTCCTGTCCACTGCCCCCCCCTCCTGTCCACTGCATCCCCCTCCTGTCCACTGCCCCCCCTCCTGTCCACTGCCCCCCCCTCCTGTCCACTGCCCCCCCTCCTGTCCACTGCCCCCCCCTCCTGTCCACTGCCCCCCCTTCCTTTCCACTGCCCCCCTTCCTGTCCACTGCCCCCCCTCCCCCTTCCCACCGCCTCCCCTCCCCCTTCCCACCGCCTCCCTCCCCTCTTCCCACTGCCCCCCTCCCCCCTTCCCACCGCCTCCCCTCCCCCTTCCCACCGCCTTCCCTCCCCCTTCCCACCGCCTCCCCTCCCCCTTCCCACCGCCTCCCCTCCCCCCTTCCCACCGCCTCCCCCCCCCCTTCCCACCGCCTCCCCCCCCCTTCCCACCGCCTCCCCTCCCCCCTTCCCACCGCCCCCCCCCCTGGAGACAAATTGTATACAAATCAACTGTATATCCAATTGTAGTCAAAAAGACTATGTTAAAGTCAAAGATAGAAAAACTAGAAATGTCCAAAAGGTTCATAAAAATCACAAAAAAAAAAAAAAGCATCCCAGTTTGAGATCCTCGTTTAGCCCATATGGGGCAACGGTTTTCAACTCAAAAATCAGCCTCGCCTCTTGCTGTAGCAAAAGCTTATTTCTGTCACCACCCCGTGTTGATGCCTGTACTTGAAAAATTGGCGTACAATGGAATGTTGCCAGCGAGTGTCCCATGTCCCTGAAATTTTTAGCAACCGGCAGACATTTAAAGTCCTGATCATCTGTAGCCATAAGCGCTTTCCTAATTGTGGACCGGTGGATGGCGATATGCTCCTTAAACATCCTAAGTGTTTTGCCAATATAGTAAAGGCCACATGGGCATCTGATTGTTACGCTGATGCTCGCCACAAACCGGGACCGGACCGCGGGGCTGAGGTGGGGTTACATTATCACCGACCTTAGTCCGCGCAGACTGATCCGGAGTGCGCAGTCGTACATCGCAGGGTCAGGATTGGAGAAGGCAGCATCGTCGTTATTGAAGCCAAAGTCGGGGTAGGAGAAGACAGGACAATCGATGGCCGAAGCAGGGTCAGGATAGAAGACATCCGGGTGGTCGTAGCCGTAGCAAGGAATCGGCAACAAGCAGACAGGAGTTCCCCGCTTCAGCTTAGGAGCGTGAGCGCGGGAGTGGCCTCTGCGCGAGGAGCGGCCTCGGCCCATGAGGCCGATCTTAGCAGGAGGAGACAGCAGGCTGGCTGAAGTTCACCGCAGGGCAGCGTCGGGGAGAACCAACGCTTCAGCGCAGAAGTCCAAGGCAGGCCACTGCAAGGGGATAGCAGCAGGCCGCAGGAAAGGAAGGGTAGCCACTGCTAGGAGGGAATGCAGCAGGTACCGGTGCTGGCAACATGCTTCAGCACAGGAGAAAGAACAGGCCTCTGGATACTCAGGAACTTGGAAGGTAAGAACGCTAGGAGAGAGGCCTGGGGCGGTTTGTGGCAGAGACAGTAACGTCCCAGGTAGGAGATTATGCTCGGCACTGTTTCAGTGCCAACGCCCAGGATATAAAGGGCGGAGATCCAATCACAGGAGGAGGGTGTGTGAGTATTCCTCCAATGATGTAGCACATGCAGAAGCTGCAATGAGAAGCAGCACATGTGCCATTGATTGCCAGAGGAAGTTTTTGCAACTGCAGAAGTCTGCAAAAGCTATAATCAAAGCCAGGAGTGGATTCCTTACACTGATCAAATAAACTATACATTTTGACTCACAGTTAAGGTGATGTCGAATTTTAATACGTACACCACTATGTGGATGACAATATGTTGGCCCAATGTGCATGTACTGACAATTAGTGCAGCTCCGGCATTTATATGAACCGGGTTTGATAGTTAACCATGTCTTGGGCTGAGCATATTTGTCAATAGGGTCTGTTTGTGTAATAATGTCCCCTATGCTGGGTCCACGTCTGTAACAGAAAAGTGGAGGGTCCCGGAACAGCTGGCCGATCTTCTCATCGCTCGCCAAGATACGCCAATTCTGTCGCACACTGCGCTGTATGCTCCTTGATGCTGTGCTATATGTACTGACAACATTAAATCTATTGGACTGTTCATCAATTAAGCGAGGAGTAAGAAGGGTGTCTCGATCCATATGCTTAACACGCTCTAATGCATTTTTAACGTCTTTTGGACAGTATCCTCTTTCCAAAAACGAGTTGCCATGGAGACTAACACATCATCCAGTTTCTCAGGGTCACTGATAATGTGTTTAACTCTTAATAATTGTGAGTATGGCAAACCCCTCTTTAGGGGTGCTGGATGGTGACTTGACGCATGTAGAAGAGTGTTCTTGTCGGTTGGTTTATGGTACAAACAAGTAGCTAGAGTGCCTTGATCTTTATACACCCTTGTGTCCAAAATGGAATCTCCTCCTTACTGTAACATAGAGTGAACCTTATGGTTGAGGGAATATTGTTCAAGTATTCAACAAAGTTCAATAACTCAATGTCACTGCCGCTCCAAATGATGAAAATGTCATCGATATAGCATAGGTATTTCCTTATGTATTGCGCATATGGGGCATCATTTAGAAAGCAGGTGCGTCTGTTCATAAACGTCCATGTACAGGTTGGCGTACGATGGCGCCATGTTCGAACCCATGGCCGTACCGCTGAGTTGAAGGTAAAAATTATTTTTGAATTTGAATCAGTTTTTGTTGAGGATCACTTCTATCAAAAGTAAGATGAATTCCACCGGGGGACCTATAAAGGTCTCTGCTTGCTGAAGCTTGCTCTGAACAGCCTCAAGGCCAACTTAATGTGGGATATTAGTATAGAGACTTGCCACATCAAGTGTGACAAGCAGACATTCCGTGGGGTCAAAATTCAAACAGCTAATGTGCGTTATAAAGTCTGTGGTATCTTTTACGTATGATGACATGTGAGCAACCACTGGCTGCAAGAAAAAGTCCACATACTGTGAAAGTGGGTGACATAGCGAGGCTCTGGCTGAAATAATGGGTCTACCCGGGGGATGCGTAGCAGACTTGTGTATCTTTGGTATGGTGTAGAGGACGGGCATCCGTGGATGATCTTGCATGAGGAACTTACTAGTGTCCTCTGAAATCCACATATTGGAAACCCCCAACCGTATGATGGCATCAACTTCTATTTTATATGTGGACGTAGGATCAACAGATAGGCGCTTGTAGTTCTTTTCATCCGCCAGTTGTCGCTCCACTTCCAATTTGTAGTCCTGGTAGTCCAAGACTACAATGCCTCCACCTTTGTCTGCAGCTCTCACGATGATGTCATTATTATTGCGTAGGGCCTTCAGTGCCCGCCTTTCGTCATCACTGAGGTTCCGGAAACTGGTTCTGTTATTCCGAATATTGCTCCTAGTTTCCTTCCCTAGGAGACTCATGAAAGTCGCGATGTTGTGGTTGGAGACCTGCGGATCAAAAGAACTTTTGGCTCTAAATTTGGTGCCTTCCGTATTAGTGATGGGGGGTGAACCAGGTTTAAAGAAAAAGTCCTTAAGTTTGAGGTGCCGATGTAACTTGTAGAGATCAACCTCCCACTTAAAAGCATCCTGAGCATAGGTGGGAACAAATCTTAGGCCCTTAAGCAAAACACTGGTCTCTGCAGCTGTGAGCTGTGAGGGTATGTTTGGAGAGATTAAAAATTTCCGTCTCCTTGGTGGCTCCTTTGGTCCTCTCGGCTTGCCAATGGCGCGCTCTGGATAGCGCCGTCCGGCGACCTCCTCTCCTGGTTTTTCTCCGGTATCTGCTTGGCCAGATGGTGGCTTGGTTCGCCCGTCCTTGCCTTGACCTAAAAAAGATACAGCTGCGATACTGTCGGTGGCATCAGATAAATCTGTGTCACTGGTGTTGTAATCCCTTCTTTTGTTGTAGGCACCCCGTTTTCTATGTGACGAACCACGTCTCTGGTCACCCACTCCTGTCACAGGGTCACTCAAACCCAATAACCAACGATACACCTTTCTTTCCTTGTAGTCTGATTGGACAGTTTTTAATTTTTACATATATAGGTTATATGAGGCTTCGGTTCGCACTGCGCATGCGTGAATACGGCACATAGTGTGACATCACGCGACGGCACCGGGATGGCGGTGCGCTCCACAAAGTGATTGCGTGTCACCAACACCACCTGTTTCAGTTTGCATGTTTGCAATTGGTATACACACGGGTGAGTTTAATTATGTTGATTGGTTTGGGTATATATGTTTGTTCACTGGCACTCTTTCAATGCACATCCCTGAGGAAGGTCACATGTAGCTGACCGAAACGTCGGATGTAGTGCCTTGGTTTTTGTTACCTCAATATATTGTCATTTCAACCTAGCTGTGTGCTGTCTCTTCTTTCCGGATGAAGATCTGGTAATATGTGCTGTATATATATACACACACACATACAGTGTTCGACAAATCACCCAAAAATCTACTAGCCCAACCAAAAAATCTACTCGCCACCTAGTCCCGCCCCCAAACCCTAGTCCCGGCCCCAACCCCGCTTTAAAATAAAATATATAAATAAAATACATTTAATAAATTCCTAGTCAGAACATTCATTTTTGACAAATGTATTTATTGTATTACATTATACTACAATTAGGCCTTGTTACGTGTGTGTGTGTGTGTGTAAGTAAATGTTGGATCTAGAAATAAAAGCCAGATGTGAGTGACTAGTTTCCTGAACCCCTTAACCAGTGTCTGGACGTCCCCGCTTCACAATATCTAAAGCAGCAATCCCGCCTGGGATCTAACCTGATCCGCAGTCCCTCAATGTTCAGGTACCCGCATTCCCGCAATGTTATACATTGGAGCGGAGGTGTTCCCTACCTGTCTTCTGGGTTAGGGGGGGTTCCGATGTCTTCCATGTGAAGCTTGAGTCAGATCTGGAAGAAAGCATTATAAATTTTGTCGGTGTAGTATAGGGCAGTTAAGATGTACAGCTTTACAGATTATTAAATAAGGGTTATTACAGTGGCGGCCGCCTTTATCCTAATACGGCCGTAGCGGCGCAACTGTGATAACCGCGGGCAGATGCAGTATGTTTTTTTTTCTTTCGGAATATGTTCTGGTATTATTCTTAGCGCTGTCTGCAATACTGCAATACTGTCTAAAAACTCATGTGGGTGTTCGCGAGCTGTTGTCTTCAAAGTCTAATTCTGTAGCAGTTCAACCTACGTTAGTACACAGTCTGCGTGTGTGTGCGCACGCTGTAATTGTAAATTTGCATATTTATACATGCATGTATGTCTCATTTGAACATTGTTGAAACGCATAGGCGTGTACTGTAACAGTATCACATTTCGGCTTATATAGCGCTCTTCCCTCGCTCGCCCCCGCACACACAGGTTAATGTACTGCACTGCAGTATTTAAACTTCTTATCTACAGTACACCTCTCCCACGCCATTCCTTTGAACGGATGGCTTTCTGGTTTCAATCACATTGCTGTCATCACATTCCTGCGTGTATAACGTTCAGTTTTGATTTACTGTATTCTTCTGTGTTGATTATTAATGCTCATTGGGGGAAAAATAGTTCAAGAGTGACCAAAAAAAATTAAATATTTTAATTTTCCTATTGTTGGCTTGAGTCACCTCTCTGCGCCTGCGTGTAATCCTCTTTGGGAAGGGAGCTGTAGTTGATTATTACTTCGCATGCGTGAATTGCTTGCGAAGTTCAAGAGTGACCAAAAAAAAATATTTTTTTTTTTTTCGTCATTTTTTATTATTATTTTCTCTACATGAATGAACATGTGGGAAAAAATGAGACACGGTTACCACACTTACTCCTCTGGCGTCTTCACCCAGTTGATACCGCGCTCAAGAATATTCGCTGTTGACGCGGTGTGCTTTGGATCGTTGTCCTGGTAGAAACGGTGACCATCTGGGAACTCACGTGTGATGTATTTCACAATCTCAGGCACAATTTGCTCTTGGAAAAAAGCTTTATTCATGATTCCTATAACAAGAAAAGAAAAGTGCTCTAAATACTGCACATTAGTACAGTACAGTGCATAAGGCAAAAGCGTGTGACTTATTTTACCTTCAAAGATGACAATGCATCCTGGTCCACGCCTAGAGATGGCACCCCACACATGCATCTTCACTCGGTGTTTTGGACTCAGCTTCATAGATATGCAGCCTTTTTTGTGGAATGCAAAGGTGGCAAATCTCTCCAGCGATACAGTAGACTCGTCAGTGAAGATGCAATCCTGGAAAGTTTCTCCACTGTCGATCCATGCCTGGGCCTGGACCACTCTCTTGATCTTGTTAACGTCCCTTATCATAGGGTATGCTCTGTAATGACAAGGAACAATTTTATAGGTACAGTACAGTTTCTTAAACAACACTTTAAAATCCTGTACTGTCCAGTACTAACCTCACACGTTCATATTTCCATCCAATTCTGCGTCTCATCTTCTTTATGCTGGTCTCGGATACAGTGAAATTGTGATTTTTCTGCAGATTGTATTTGACCCTTAAGGCACTCTTCTCATCATTCTCTTCACTTATTTTGTCGACCAGAAGAGTTGTCTCCCTACAGTGTACAGAAAAAACAACAATCCGGTAAGTTACAGTGCAGTAGGCCACAAGTACAGCACATCATTTACAGTAAACATAAATAGATGCAGCAATATAAACAATAATAGATAGATATACTATATTACATAATAATATAAATAAACAGAAATAACCATAATGTTAGATAGATCTATACTATATAGTTATATTTATATGCAGCAATATAAACAATAATAGATAGATATACTATATTATATAGTAATATAAATATACTTACGCGTTAGTTACCGTTGGGGTCCTCGTGCATTGTTTGGTCTTTCCATGTGCTTGATAGCACACGGTGGTTGATGGCACAACGATGCCAGAAGCAGCTAAACAGCGTTGGATATCTGCAATTCGTTGTCTGCTCGTGTACCTCTCCTTAATTCTCATGCTGAGATCCTTTAAAATCTTTTTAACAGGCATTGCTGCGAGTAGAAAGAAATACAAGCACAAGAATGTATATTCAATGTTTAGTCGATGTGTATTCAATGTGCAGTGAATCCACAAAATTAATGGTGTATTTATAATTTAATGACTCACATTAGAGTACGCCCACTTTTAACACCTGTACCTAGCTGCCATGCATAAAAGGTTACACAATTTGCATATCCCACCACTCGATGATCTGTATCTGAACTTTACCTTTTCCAGATACTGCATTGTGCCATCTGCTTCCATGGATCGACCCCGATTCTACGTACGCAGGAACCAACTCGCCTCTGCCGTGACTGTCACGCAGAAAAAGTGAAAGGCAGGAGCCATTTCCAAGCCAAGTCCAAAGTGAAAGGCTAAGGCTAATAAAGAAAACCTTCTGCTGACCCCAAAGGCTAAGGGTTTTAATACACGTAAGCCTTATTATGTCAAGAAGAAATTTGGTGATGTACACTCAAGGCAAAACAAATGGCAGCCAACCCATCGAACCCGCAGGCCACTTCCTCAATTATGCTTCGACGACTTTGCCGCTGCTCTCCCGGAAATCCACAGCCCATCTTCTCCACTACTCGTCCATGGCGCTGCTGCTGCTCTCCCGGAAACCCACAGCCCATCTTCTCCACTACTCTTCGACGACGCTGACGCTTGTCTCCCAGAAATCCACAGGTCACTTTCTCCATTACGCTTAGAAGACTCTGCCGCTTCTCCCAGGAAATCCACAGGTCACTTTCTCCATCCCTCTTCGACGACGCTGCCGCTTCTCTCCCGGAAATCCACAGGTTACCTCCTCCATCCTTCTTCGACGACACTGCCGCTTCTCTCCAGGGAACCCCGGTCTCATCCTCCATAGCACCCATCCACCCAGATGTCCACAGCACCCATTGCAGAAGATCCAGCTCAGACCGCATGCTGAATGGGTTAAGTGTCGATATCCTACTATGCTGGTAAAGATAGATATTCTTTTAGAGACCATGCTAAATATGGATCAACGGATAGAGAAGATGGATCAACGGATGGAGAAGATGGATTACGGATGGAGAAGATGGATCAACCGATGGAGAAGATAGAGACTGACATAGCGGGGATACATAATTTGCTCGGAGTTCATGCCCCTGTATCTCCGATGCAGGAGCAGGATGGTGGCATGGAGGGGATGAATGGGACCTTCGACCGCCTTCCATCATGAAGCGCACCCCCTCCACCAGAAGAATATGTGTACATGTATGCCGTTGATGACATGACAATGCCGTCAAGACCAAGCAGGAGACAACACAGCAACCAAGACAGGAGGAAAGTATCCTCCCAGACAACCTTCCCTCGCCCGCCGCCACAAGCACACCTGCTCCCAGAAGAACACCCGCTCCAAGAATCCAACCCACATACGCTTGCATCGATACGGTGCCCGACATCATCCTGCGCGACCTGCCCAATCCACTCAGGGAGAAGTATAGGGTGATGAGTGCTGGTTTACTCCAGAATTATGCCATGTTAATTTTCAAGCACCACGTGTCCTACTTGGTGTACTGCGGGTGGGCCAACAATGTAAACTACGAAGGAAATCGCGAAAAAAGGGTGCTTCCTGAAAATGTAAGAAGGACTATTGTGGATGAATTGCGGCACTATTTTTCAATTACAGATCCTGTAATGAAAATCGTGAGAGATGCCATAAATGGCATTTTGCGTCATACAAGGCATCAGCCCTGGAAGGACAATCTGGTGGGGATCGAATTTGCGTGACTGTTCAACTGTTGTTTATTTTTTGACTTGTTGCTTGTTTTAACTTGTATTAATAAAGAAATGTTTTTACTTACACAAAGCCTGCAAAACTCCAGTCCTCGAGGGCCGCAAACAGGCCCGGGTTTCAATCCTGAAAACCGGGCCTGTTTGAGGCCCTCGAGGACTGGAGTTGTGCAGGCCTGACTTACTGTACTGTACACCATCCTACTGTAAATATTTTGACTTTCTGTACTTTAATAAAGGAGATATTGCGTGTTTTAAATTTTATTAATAAATAATTTTTTTTACTAACACCATTCTGTTGTTGCTGTACACTTTTTGTAATTACTCCACCAATAAAAGAAAATGTTGATTTGTTTTAAATTGTTCCATTGTCTCATTTTATACTGTAACAAAATACAGTGTTTCTAGAACATACAGTACAGTACTGTCCAGGCATACTGTACCGTATACTGTAGGCATGCTCAGTACTGTACATCACAAGAGTATTAAAACAATACATGCTGTACGGGTAGTAGAATAAACATATGTACTGGAATACATGTAGAATAAATGCATACTTTTTATTTTTCGGGTTTATTATACAGTACTGTATATATATTAAAAAGTATTGTATGCGGTCTGAAAACAACAGCAAACTGTTTCAGGTTTTCTATGAAGCTCTCAGTTACAGTATTCTATCCTAATCAATAGCAACGGCCACTAAACTGTTGACTCCGGTACGTGGTTTTTTAAATCCGATTCAGCAATGTGCAGGCATTGTTACACAAAGCAATATTATCCATCGAAATCCCTCCATGTGCCGTTTTCCGCATGAGATGACAAAGTTTTCTTTTCTGAGGTAAAACAAAAGTACAAGTTTTACTGAAATGGTCAGGCAGTCCCCTAAAGAACTTCCCACAGTCAGTCCCACCAATAATTTTCTCGGGGGGCGTCTCCTGTTCACATGCGCATGCGCCTACTGTCGATGTGATGACACACATATGCGTTTCAAGAAGTTCCAATGCGCATGCGCCTAACTTTCCACAAATTGTTCAGTATCTACTGTAGAAGCTGCTCAGCCAATGATATTGCTTACAGGAGAATCGCTTGACTGTGCATTGATATTGATATTTCAAAAACAGAATAAAATACGTCAACATTACTCACCATAGACTTTTGCCAATCAGCTAGCGCCGAGCCACTGCTAGTCCCGTAGTTGACAGTTGACAGTGGGACTACTACACCTGTAGTTTACAGCTGTTGAAGCTGGAAATCGCTTTGGTACATGCAAGCTTGCTGGAATCTGTACGCGAAATCCGACTCAGGCTGCATGTATCCAGGCGGGGACAGACAGCAAGGGTTCCAGTAACCAGGTTTTCACTGAGGTCGGACGGTTATTGGAAGCTGGCGCTGTCGCATTGCTTGCCAGCGACTGACGTTTCTTAGTTGGTTTTAACATGACCTTTCGCCTTTTGAAGTCTCCATGATCAAAGGTACGGGAAAAATCTGATGCTACACACCAATACCTCCAATAACACCGGGATCAATACGAAAAAAACACGGATCATACATAACTTTTTCCTTATTGCACGCTTCCACACATGAGCATCTGGTGAAAATTTGTAAAAGTCATAGTTTTCGATAAAATACTGATACATTTGACCAACTGTTGCCATCTTATCATCTGTTGCATTAATCGCGGCCCATATTAAATAAGCGTACGTTATATCGGGTTTTGGTACACGGACTGCAGCGGTGCACTCATCTCTGGACTCTCAGGACAATAGAACACCAGACACTGCGCATTTAGTTTTTAATATGAAAAGCCTAAATTGATACACATTTTGCACTACTGTAGGTTACTTGGCTTCTCACCATGTTAAATGGTGTCCATAGTGCTCATGTAGCCTGACTTACATATGTAGGCTGGAGCTTCAGCTTAAAAAGCAAAAATCTGTGATGTACCAAAGACCACTGCTTGGTATTGCCTTACTAAACCCTCTCGCAAACAATAAGTTAACCCCTACCACCACCCACACTAGGAGCTCAACCACCCATCACCCACCCCAAAACAACTAATGACCTCCCAAAGCTTACTAATAGGGCAGTAAGTCATGGTACAAATAAAGAAGCACACAATGTAATGTCTACATTATAAAAGATATCAAATGGTCATTACCACTTCAGTGCCAGTAAGACTACCTAGACCGTATCGAAAAGAGCTGGTGTATCCTCATTGGTACTAAAGGGGTTAGTGAGGGAATAAAACAGAAAGAATGCATCCAAGTTCTCACTGAACCTGCAGGACTGATTCATTAAAATAATCATTTGTCCCAATGGCAGAACCATAAGAAAATAAATAAGCATAAAGAAAAAAAATATCTAATAGAGTGATGGTAAGTGTTTTTTTTGTTGTTGTTTTCCCACATTGACTCCAATGCTTTCAATGAGGCTACTTAGGCCTAGCTGCCTCCCTGTCATGTAAGGGGTTAATGACTTTTTTTTTATATCTCTTCTAATCTATACTTTAATATTGTTCTTTATGCGGAGTGCAATTTTAAATTGTGTGTTTATTTTCTATTTGTACCATGACTTATTACACTATTATTAACCTCTGGTATGCAAGGGGGTTAAGTGGTATAGTGTTAGGAACAAAGGAATATATCACACCCTTGGTGGTTTGCCAATGACTAGCTGGCTACTTAGGGTGTAATATTGTAAATAGTTGGGAAAGGTTTACGTAAAATCTAGTGTATCATCTACTCCAGGTTGCTGTAGGTAATCTTGGGTTTGTGTATATAGTGGCCATTATATAGTGGGGAGAGAGGGGTAAGGGGGAGCCTTGGACTGGTGGTCATGACGCCCTTCACTAAGAGCTCAGGGCTACTTTGTTGGGGGAGTGTTAACAACTCATAGCTCAGTCAATTTACACCTATAGCCTTTATTTACTGTGTGATGAAGTGTGTCTCCCACAGATACTAATGCAATTGAATGGAAGTTACTGCGTCAATGATTGGTACACACTTAAGTGGTCCACAAGTGAGAGAAGTATGTATGTGTAGTGTTATCATCTATTCAGATTTTGTGCATTATATTGGTGGAATGTAAGAAGAAAAGTTGGTTTTCAGGGGATTTCATTTTTAAACTGAAAATAGCTTCAGTCAGTTTGAAATGTTAATTGGTACTCAGCATCACTCTCTGTTGCATCATGTTAAGTTGACTGCACTGAGGAACTGGTGGATTTTGCAACAACCTGCCCAAAGAATCAAACCTATGCATGTACACACTACTAAATAGGAAATGAATGTATGGTTGCATCTTTTGCTGTCAAAATAACTAGGCATGCGATTTCTCTTCTGCATAAAAACAGCATCAGTAGACATTTTATTAATTTTATTAAAAATACAAATTATTTGACTATACAATAAATTTGATTGTCTGTCTTTGAATTGTAATGTGCAGCACATTAAAAAAAAACCTGAACACGCATTAAATAATGTCTGCAAATCTGTGCATCAAAAGTCCATTCATTCAGTGCGGATACTGAAGAAATAATGGTACGATGTGCTTTTTTTGTAACTATCACTTTACATCTGCTCACAGCAGCAGCCAGTGGGGGTCCATGCATGAAGCTGTGCATCACTTACATTGGTCCCTGCTGGCAGGGGATTCTACATGAAGATTAAAACAAACATGAGTCTTAAAGGAATTCAAGCTACTGAATGTTTAATACAGGCATACGAAAACCAAGCAACTGCTAAGGGCTTAATCAATAAGTTCAAGGGGTTCCAATAAATATTGTGTATTGTGTTGGATTGTACTTAAAGAGGTTTAATTTAACACTTTCACAGTTGGGAGCTACGTTTGGGTTAGTGATCATGGGGTCAAAGTCAGGTCTTCAGTGGTAAGAATGGAAGTGGAGCAATGAAAATTAGCAAATGATCACATGATGAGGAGGGGTGTTATTTTATATTGCAGACACCTTACAATTTACACTGTTAAATTGCCCCCCAAGCCCACCCTCTTTGGAAATCCTAGTTGGCAAAATCTGCCTCCCCTTTTCTAAGCGTCTTCTTGATATCTGGCATTTACCGCCCCCCTAAAGCCCCTCTACAGTTCCTGACTGATATCACCCAGTTTCTTGGCTCCATTTCCTCTCTGAATGAGAAGAGTGAGCTGCTAGTTCTTGGGGATTTCAACTACAATTGGCTCGAACCTAAAAACTACAAAATCCAGATACAACTCAAGTCACTTAATCAAATGCAACTCATTTCCCAACCCACACAGACAAACCTGAAATCTGACAACCACTCCTTGCTTGACTGGATTCTCTCCTCAAATCTCAGCAGAATCCAATCCTCTGGCATCCTTCCTGACATTTTCAGTGACAATGCAATAGTGTAGTATGTAGGGAAAATGAAACCACCCCAATCAAGCCCTACGTTTCTCCTCACTAGAACATTTAGAAACTTTAACCCACAACAGTTTCTGGCTGACCTTACCAACTGCCCTTGGTACAGAATTGACTTATTTCCCTCCCCCGATTCTGCGCTCGACTATTTCCAATCCATGTTCTCCACTACGCAGAATAAGAGTACGGGGGGCCCACCTTCCGTCCGTGGGTTACAACTGACCTTATAGCGCTCTACCATTTCAAGAATGCCTTGTGGAAAAGCTACAAAGTAACTGGCACTACCAAGGATCTTAATAACTACAGATGCATGCGGAATATGCATACAATGCAAACAAGACATGCAAAAGTACAATATTACTCTGACAATCTTTGCCAGAATACACCAAACCCAGCTAACTTCTGGAAGGTTATCCACAATATATTCCAGCCTTCTAGCCATCAACAACCAAGTAATATCACTAAGGAGGATATTACTCTGACAAATCCCACTGACATTACAAATGCATTCAATGATTACTTTGTGGGGTGTGCTACTAACTTATTTAGCGAAACGCAACCCAAACCACAAACATGAACCTCATTCTGAGAGTATCCCAATATCCCCACCCTCTCCCAACACTGCTCACAATTTTCAATTTGTCACAGTATCTGAAGAGGAGATTAAACAAGCGCTCATCAAATTAAAACTAAGCAGCTAATGTGGACCTGACTTACTGCAATCTAAGTTCTTAAGACTTGATGCCCCAGCCATTGCCAAAGCAATTGCTGCCATTTTCAACTTTATTTGAAATATATGTTTCCATCAGTATTGAGCACTGTTATCTGGAACTTGTCTCCAACTACCCAATTGCTGCCATAGTCAACTCTATTCTGTCTGCAGGCAATATTGTAAGGGTTCCAGTCCTGGCTTTGGCTGGAACCCGCCCTTACCTGGCAGCTATGGACATTTTGATTACTGGCAGCCTGCTATATTGGTTGCACCTGTTCAAGGGCTTAAATAGCAGCCGGTGACTTTCAGCCCCTGCCTGAGCATTGTATATGTTTCCTTGTGTTCCTGCTCACCTTGGGTTCTAGTTACTGAGCCTTCCTTGTTCGTGAGCCTTCCCTGTGTTCCTGGCCACCTTGGGTTCTATTAGTTGAGCCTTATTTGTTCGTGAGCCTTCCCTGTTCCTGTAGCTGTGCCTAGCCTTGGCTGAGCTTTCCCTGTTCCAGAGGCTAGCCTGTTGCTTTGGCTAGCCTGTTCATTCGTAATCCCTGTTGCTGACCCTGGACCATGACCCCAACATCGCTGCCTGCCACCTGCCCTGACCCTTTGCCTGTTGCCTGGACTTTCCACCACTGCCGCCAGCCCTGACCTCCTGCCTGCTTACCGACTACGGATACTCTAACAGGACCCCGTCTCTGGGCTCTGGTCGGTTATTCTGCATCCCTACCTCAGCCCTGCGGGTCCCCTTCCTGATCAGAAATGAGCACCGTCACATAATGTTCAGGCCACATATGGACCCCGCTGATGTAGGGAGGGTGTTGTCCATCCGGGGCCAAATCTTGGATAAACACTCCGCCCTCCTAACTATGTGGGACACTGTAATCGCTTCCATCACCAACAGCTTGCAAATCCTTGCCAACCATCCTCTTCTTGCACCCCCGGATTCTTTGTCGGCACCTACCCCTCCGCTTCAGCAAGCTTACCGTGAATTCCAGGAGCCAAAATGTTAATTCTCCACCACTCCTGTTTCAAGGTAAAGTATACCTCACACTGTTTCCTCGGCAATAAGTGCTGTAACCCTTAATGGTTCTAAGACTCCTGATTCAATGTCTCATGTCCCTACTACTGTATCTAAGGATCCTGTTTCAATGTCGGACCCCTTTTTCTGACTCTCCTGCTATACCTGCAGTAACCTTTGCTAGTTATAATGCCTTAGATCAGGGGTACGCAAACTGGGGGGAGCACCCCCCAGGGGGCGAGAGATTTGTCTGGGGGGGCGCGGGCGGTTGCGGAGGTTCTGCGCTCTTTCCCCAGGCATTTAAATTAAATGCCGGGGGATTGCGTGAGGCCTCTGCAACAAGAAAACTTACCGGGATTCAGACGTTGTGACGCGTCTCCATGACAACGCGGTGTGAAATGACGCCGCGGGTCATGTGACCTGACGTCACTTGACCCCAGAGTGTCATCTGACGCGACTGCAGGTAGGAGGGGTGGGGGGTGCGAATCCGGAGCAGGCCAGACAAGGGGGCGCAGCAGGAAAAATGTGCGCTCACTGCCTTAGATTTAAAAGCAGGCTCCCCTTTTTCTGACTCTCCTGTAGTACCTTCTATAACCTTTGCTAGTTATAATGCCTTAGGGCTGTTATATAGTGGTAGCGCATGCAGCACTTATAATTGGCTGAGGTTAGTCAGCCCTTCAATACAAGGGCTGCGCGCATGGCAGTGAGCGTGCATCCGGCCGACAGCGGGGAAGACGGGGAAAATAATCTTTTTGCGCCGTTACCGGTGCTGAAATGTATGTATATGAGTGTGTGTGTGTGTGTGTGTGTGTGTGTGTGTATGTGTGTGTCTGCACAATGTTAATAAATATTTTATTTTTACCAAATTGTTTTTTTAATAAATAATAAATTATTGGGTGCTTCTATGGAACGTTTCTTCAATCAGCGCCTCCACCTATGTCAAATTCTAGGAGTGTGAATGGCCCTCACATAGGAACATCCATAAAGTAACCAGCCCACACCAAAAGGTTATGGCTAAAAGGGTTTACTATAGGGATCAGTAACATAACACGCAGTATCATAATATAGAGTATCAACAGCTCTATGCATCACAAAACATACATTGGGTGCAAGGGCACCAATATCCCCTTGGTTAAAGCCCTTGGCCTCTCCGCCTAATAGCAACCCAACCATATAGTGCCCACAATAATCGGGTGCTTGGCACCAGTGTCCAAGTGTCCTGGACCCCCACCCAGATGTGTGGCAGCGCTGCTCACATGTGTATAGTTGGTGCACTTATAGATACCTGCCCGGGCACACATCCGTGCCCGGGTGTAAAGCTCTTCAAAAAGGGTCTGACGCAGGAACAGGAATCCGCCTCCGCATGAGGTGTCTCCCTCGTGGAGCGTCTCACCCACAGAATGTCTCTTGCAATAGAGCCTGTCTGAGCCCAAATGCAGACCGCGATCACCGTGTGCAACTGGCACCGGTGATATCACATAACACTGTACTGTATAAAGCAACCCCCTGTTGCACAGAACAGGGCCTTTCCTGATTCTGCCAAACTAACTGATGTGGCTGCACTGCAAGCCACACTGTCTCTTCTTGTCAGAGCACACAGCACTGCAGCTGTGTCACTGACAAGACTCAGACTCAGATAAGGGCAGGGTCCCTACCTAAGGGGCCGTCCCTATGAACTTACCCACTAACCTAGTGGGGAGTGGGGCCTACCTGGGCCTGGGGAATTCTCTGGCCTAGTTCAACAGAGCACTGCTCTCTGTACACTACCTTCCCCAATCTCTTCCTGGATCCAACTGAGTAGCGTGGTCTCTGTGCAACATTGTATCCTTCTACAACAGGAGAAGCTGCAAACTCTATTTGCTGTCTGGCTGCACATGATGTGGGTGAAAGGGCATTCCCCAGGACCTGCTGGGAATTGTAGTCCACTCAGGACCTCTTCAGCATTGGGACCACGTGCGCTAGCTTTACTGCGCCTGTGTGATGCTGTAATGGTCGCCGCTACGCTTAACTGCGCCTGCGCAACTTCCAAAAGCTCCTGCACACTTGTAATGGCCACCGCTACCCTTGCCAACCTCTGCGCATTGGGCGAACCTCGCAACAACCACAACATGGCCGCCGAATTGGCTCCGCTGATGCGCAAACACATCCAAAATGTGCGCTCACTGCCTTAGATTTAAAAGCAGGCTCCCCTTTTTCTGACTCTCCTGTAGTACCTTCTATAACCTTTGCTAGTTATAATGCCTTAGTGCTGTTATATAGTGGTAGCGCATGCAGCACTTATAATTGGCTGAGGTTAGTCAGCCCTTCAATACAAGGGCTGCGCGCATGGCAGTGAGCGTGCATCCGGCCGACAGCGGGGAAGACGGGGAAAATAATCTTTTTGCGCCGTTACCGGTGCTGAAATGTATGTATATGTGTGTGTGTGTGTGTGTGTGTGTGTGTGTGTGTGTGTATGTGTGTGTCTGCACAATGTTAATAAATATTTTATTTTTACCAAATTGTTTTTTTAATAAATAATAAATTATTGGGTGCTTCTATGGAACGTTTCTTCAATCAGCGCCTCCACCTATGTCAAATTCTAGGAGTGTGAATGGCCCTCACATAGGAACATCCATAAAGTAACCAGCCCACACCAAAAGGTTATGGCTAAAAGGGTTTACTATAGGGATCAGTAACATAACACGCAGTATCATAATATAGAGTATCAACAGCTCTATGCATCACAAAACATACATTGGGTGCAAGGGCACCAATATCCCCTTGGTTAAAGCCCTTGGCCTCTCCGCCTAATAGCAACCCAACCATATAGTGCCCACAATAATCGGGTGCTTGGCACCAGTGTCCAAGTGTCCTGGACCCCCACCCAGATGTGTGGCAGCGCTGCTCACATGTGTATAGTTGGTGCACTTATAGATACCTGCCCGGGCACACATCCGTGCCCGGGTGTAAAGCTCTTCAAAAAGGGTCTGACGCAGGAACAGGAATCCGCCTCCGCATGAGGTGTCTCCCTCGTGGAGCGTCTCACCCACAGAATGTCTCTTGCAATAGAGCCTGTCTGAGCCCAAATACAGACCGCGATCACCGTGTGCAACTGGCACCGGTGATATCACATAACACTGTACTGTAGAAAGCAACCCCCTGTTGCACAGAACGGGGCCTTTCCTGATTCTGCCAAACTAACTGATGTGGCTGCACTGCAAGCCACACTGTCTCTTCTTGTCAGAGCACACAGCACTGCAGCTGTGTCACTGACAAGACTCAGACTCAGATAAGGGCAGGGTCCCTACCTAAGGGGCCGTCCCTATGAACTTACCCACTAACCTAGTGGGGAGTGGGGCCTACCTGGGCCTGGGGAATTCTCTGGCCTAGTTCAACAGAGCACTGCTCTCTGTACACTACCTTCCCCAATCTCTTCCTGGATCCAACTGAGTAGCGTGGTCTCTGTGCAACATTGTATCCTTCTACAACAGGAGAAGCTGCAAACTCTATTTGCTGTCTGGCTGCACATGATGTGGGTGAAAGGGCATTCCCCAGGACCTGCTGGGAATTGTAGTCCACTCAGGACCTCTTCAGCATTGGGACCACGTGCGCTAGCTTTACTGCGCCTGTGTGATGCTGTAATGGTCGCCGCTACGCTTAACTGCGCCTGCGCAACTTCCAAAAGCTCCTGCACACTTGTAATGGCCACCGCTACCCTTGCCAACCTCTGCGCATTGGGCGAACCTCGCAACAACCACAACATGGCCGCCGAATTGGCTCCGCTGATGCGCAAACACATCCAAAATGGCGGTTGTCTGCAACCGACGCCGCCGGGAGCCCCCGCTGACGCGCTCACCCCTGCAGCTCCCTGACACAGCGCAGGGGTCCCCCCACTAGGAGGAGGTAAGGGGGGCCCAGGGGGAACACGGCTACACACACAAATAGCATGCGGCACGTGCAGGCGCGTTCGCACAGGCACGCACGTGCGCACGGCCGCACACTCTATAGAATAGCCCTTAGATTTAAAAGCAGGCTACCCTTTTTCTGACTCTCCTGTAGTGTTTGATATACCTATCATTAATGCTAAAACTCCTGCTTTAAAGTTGTTTCCCTTTCTCTGATTCGCCTGCAATATCTGAGGTCCCTTTGCCTGTTTCTAAGGCTCTTGCCATAAAGTTTCCCATAGTATGTGGTATACCTACTGTGGATTCTCAGACAGCCACTTCAGTGACAAGCAGACCTTTCAGCAATGTCCCCACATGGTTAATTGCATGCAATGTTGGAAACCCCATCTTTGTTTCTGAGGTTCTTGCCATAAAATTCCCCACAGGATCTGGTATACCTATTGTTGTTTCTCAGACTCCCACTTCAGAGACAATCATACCTTTCTCTGATCTATTTGCAGTACCTAGTGTAACCACTGCTGATCCCCAGACACCCACTTCAGAGACAAGCGTATATTTCTCTGATCCCTTTGCAGTACCTACTGTAACAACTGCTGATTCTCAGACAATCATTTCAGAGACAAGCATATCTTTCACTGACTGCTCTTCAGTGCCTGTTATAACCATTGAGGACTCTGGGACTCCCATTCCAAGGATAAATTTAAGTATCACTGATTTTCCAGCAGCGTCTGAGGTACTTGTTACTGACTCTAAGATGCCTACATCAAAGAATAGCTTTCCCCTCACTGGTTTCTCTACAGTACCTTATGTAACCCTTCATAAGTCAGGGACCCCCACTCCAAAGGCAATTTTGTCTCACTGATTCTTCCGCAGTGTTTGAGGTACCTCTTACTGACTCAGACTTCTGCTTCAAGGTCAGGTTTACCTCTCACTGATTTTCCTGCAGTACCTGATGTCCTTACTGATTCAAGGGCTCCCGATTTACTGCTTACTGATCCCTGTGCAGCGCCTGACATGTCCTTTCCTGAGTTCATGGCGTCCCCTTCAAAGACAAATGCACTACTCTTGGACTGCCCTGCAGATCTTTATGTACCCATTCCTATTTCCCATGCTCTCGCTGTGGGGATAGATGTACTTCTTTCTGATTACCCTTCAGTGACTCGTGCTTCCTGTGCAGATTATGGGGGCCCCACGGCAAAGACAAGTTTCCTGCACATTGATCCTCTTCAAGAGCCTGTTGTATCTATGGCAGATTCCAAGGTTCCCATGTCAAAGTCAAGTTTAAAACCCACATATTCCCTGGTCTCTGTAGTGATGCATTTCCAAGCCCACCTACCCAGGGGTGCTGGCCTCCTGCTGATGGCCAGTCCCATAGGAGAAAGCTACTTCATCACTCAACTGTCACAGATAAGTTGCTATGTCTACCTGGACTGGACCTCGACAAGAGGATTGTATCTGTGCCTGAGTCGTCTTATGATGCATTCTGCGTATCAAGTCTAGCAATTTCACTGCTTTCTGCCCCAGAGAAGGTACTCCATAAACAGGGTATCTTCAAGTCTTGTACCTGTCCAAGACATTTCCGAAACAATTCAAAGTCATCAAGGTCACTGAATGAGCCAGGTTCTGATCGCCCGGAGGTCTCTCCTGAAGGGGGGGATACTGTAAGGGTTCCAGTCCAGCCTTTGGCTGGAACCCGCCCTTACCTGGCTGCTGTGGACATTTTGATTACTGGCAGCCTGCTATATTGGCTTCACCTGTTCAAAGGCTTAAATAGCAGCAAGTGACTTCCATCCCCTGCCTGAGCATTGTATATATTTCCCTGTGTTCCTGGTCATCTTGAGTTTTAGATACTGAGCATTCCTTGTTCATGAGCCATCCCGGTGGCTTCCCTGTTCCAGAGGTTAGACTGTTGCTGTGGCTAGCCCGTTCATTTGGAATCCCTGTTGCTGCCCCCAGACCGTGACCCTAACCTCGCTGTCTGCCGCCTGCCCTGATCCTTTGCCTGTTGCCTGGACTTTGCACCACTGTCGCCAGCCCTGACCTCCTGCCTGCTTACCGACTATGGATACTCTAACAGGACTCTGTCCCTGGGCTCTGGTTGTTATTTTGCATTCCTACAGTACCTCAGCCCTGCGGGTCCGCTTCCTGATCGGAGACGAGCGCCGTCACACATATCCCTAAGACCTGGAAAACTGCCAGAGTTGTCCCAATCTTCAAAAGTGGGGACAAAAATACTGTCAAACTACAGGCCAATCTCTCTTCTCCCAATACTATCCAAAGTCATGGAAACATGAGTTCACTCCCAATTAAGCCAGACAAATTTCCCTAGCCAATTCCAATCTGGCTTTCTCCCCAAACACTCCATGGTAACTACCCTGCTGAATGTTTGCAATGAAATCCAGAGTGGAATGGAATGGGGACAACTCACGGTGCAATATTCCTAGATTTGGCAAAGGCTTTTGATACTGTTGATCATGTTATCTTGCTTAACAAACTCCAGTGCTCTGGAATAGGGAAGCATGCTTTAAACTGGTTTCGTTCCTACCTGTCAGGTAGATCCCAACATGTGTCTATCTCAGGCTCTAACGCCAACCCATTGGATATCACATGTGGTATCCCACAAGGCTCTGTTATGGGGCCCCTACTCTTCTCAGTGTTCATCAATGATCTGCCTACAGCTTGTAAGGGAGCTTCAATACACATGTATGCAGATGACACAATCTTATATGCACACAGCCCTAGCCACTCTGACCTTGAACACATACTTCAATCTAACTTTTTGAGACATGAAAATTGGATTTCCCAAAACAAACTGTTTTTAAACACTGACAAGACTGTAACAATGGTATTTGGGACCAAGGCTTAATTTTTAAACTTCCAATGACTGAGCTCCAGATCAGAACCAACGCTAATACCACCCTAACTTCTGTTTCTAGTTTAAAATACTTGGGCATATGGTTTGACTCCCATTTAACATTTGTGATGCACATTGATACCCTGACATCCAAAACCTATGCCAAACTAGGTGTACTTTACAGGAACAAATCCTCCCTAAGTCTGCTGGTCAGAAAGCGTATTGCACAGCAGATGCTAATGCCAATTATCGACTATGGGAATATAGTATACGGCTCGGCACCCCAAACCCACTTTAGCAAACTTGATACCCTCTACAATTCAATATGCCGTTTTGTTCTCCAATGCAAATACAACACATATCACTGCAAAATGCTCAAATGACTAAATTGGTCATCACTTCAGTCTAGGTGCAAAGTTTATCTTTCCTCTCTTGACTTCAAATACTTTCTTGGCAAACTACCCATCTATCTGAACAAGAACCTCACCCCTACCACATATAGCACATATAATCTGAGATCTGACTTCAAAATACTGTTCATGGTCCCAAGGTTAAGCATAGTATCCGGCCGCTCCTCCTTCTCTTACCGTGCCCCCCAAAACTGGAACAATCTACCGGAGACTCTCACAGCCACCACCAGCCTAAATTCTTTCAAAACTAAATCTGTCACACATTTTTAATCTGGTCTGTAACTGTTACATACGTCTATAATATATTTTTTCTTTAACTGTGCATGCAATGTCTTGTATATAATGTATACCCTGTTCACTTATGTAACTTTGTATTTGTAACCATGTATTATTTGTCATCTTAACTCTATGCTCAGGACATACTTGAAAACGAGAGGTAACTCTCAATGTATTACTTCCTGGTAAAACATTTTTATAAATAAATCTTGTGTGTGGTAACAATGAATTTCTCAGAGTTCCTACACTGGCGACACACTTTATTCGAGCTTTATTCACGTGGTCACCGCTGCTTGTCACCACCGACACCGTAGTTACAGTCCTCCATTATGTGGTATGTAACAGGGTGGATTACCTGTCAGATAATAATGTAAGGGAAACCTGTTTACAGAGCCTGTGACAGCACTGAGGAGGTTAATTCTAAATCAAGCAGGCTTAATTAACCTCCTCAGCCTGCTCATTAGTTCTATAAAAAGCCTACAGATCTCACTGCAAAGGGCTCTCTGATCCAGGAAGTCACTACACCTGGACTACGCAAGAGAGACCAGTTTGCATGCACTTTTTGAACCCCCTATTCCAGCATGGAAGAAGCAGTGCCAAAGGAAATACTGTTCTTCAACTTATTTGTGTGTTATCATTGGAATGGGGCTTAGCCCCCCAACTTCTAAATAGAGTAATTAATGTTGTACTCAGCGTCCAAGAGGAGCTAGGCCTTTTTATTTTTATCCCTGTTTGCTGAACGCAAGTGGTATTTATGTTGGTAAAGTTGTGGCCAATTTACGCCTATGATTTTTCCCTAAAAACATCTCCTCCTCTAAAACCACTTCACGCATCTCCTACAGGGTCCATATATCTATTTGTGCAAAATGTGACAAGCTCTGCTGCTTGGAGGGGAAATGTCTGAGAAATAGTAAAAATATTGAACAAACTATTCCCTATGCGTTTCGCCAGTAGAATCAGGATTCATCAGTAACACTTTCACAATAGTTTTTAGTCACGTGATACACTCAATTAGATACATTTCTTACAACTGGTTACATTTAGTGCCTTGCTTATACACCACTGCTTTCATGATGTCAATTAAACTTGCAGTTCTGCTTCACTTACAGTTATAATCAAGTTATTTCTTCCACACACTATATTTGGTGTTTGGAGTTTGCTTGGAGGCCTTTGGCAATGGGTAATGTGGCTTAGGAAAATTAGTCGTACTGTGCCTGATATTCTTTTTCTTTTTTTTTTTATTTACTACTTGTATTTTACAAGAAATGAGGCATTTTGTAAAGAAAGTTTTCTTAAAACAAAAAAAAAGTGGAATTGTAAATTTGCAAATAAAAAAACATTTCTGTTTGTTAGTCATTAACTATAGACAAAGGGATCATGTTTAGTAATGCTATGAATTACTATTCATGAAATAAATATGTCATTTATTTCCTGTTTTGTAGGTTAGGGCCATCCAAAATGTATTTGTATTTTACATTATCATACAGATGCTTTACTGATTTTCTTGACATTGACTGCCTACCTGTAGTTGTTAGCATACAACTTGTAATGCCTATGGAGTTATTATAATGACAGGACAGAAGGGAGATTAATTCTGTGAAGGGAATCAGAGAATGATAACTTGGATTCTCTGATCCATAATTGGTCCTTTCCTGTCCTTTGATACTGTGGCTGCAACTGAAAAAAAAAATTACCATAACATAATTTTAATAATTAGTTTCTTCTTTTATTTTCAATTACAATTACAGACTCTGAGAATGTACGGCTATGAAATAATGATGTCACTTCAGCAAATTTGCCAAATCCTCTGTGCATAAAGAAACAAGAAAACTAATTTTGTCAAAATGTAGATTATGGGCTTTGCAGAAGGCTAAATATACGGAAAACTCTGTAAATAAGTAAATAAGTATAATTAAGAATGAAAGTTTCACAGGATCCAAGTTTCATGCCAACTATTTAATAATAAATGTACAGTGTTAATTAGGCCACAATAAAGTAAGAGCTGTGATGTGTTTTTAAATTATATTGACAGCCCTTAAAATGAAAAAAATTAAAAATACATATACCTTGGAAATTATTGTAAACATTACAAATTGAGACCTTAGAACTATTTTAGTTGCCTTACCTTATAGCTTTCCTTTTGTTTGTATTACTGCTGGCACCTTCCCCTCTCAAGATACTGAGGGCCTCATGCAGAGAGCAGCGCTAACAGGGAAAGCGGCATGTTTTGGCGAATTCTGCCTTGAGAAAGGCAGATAAAGGCAAGTTTTAAAAAAAGCGCCAATTTTTTTTTTTTTTCTTGAAACTCGCCGCGCGGCTGGAGAGATCCTAATCTCTCCAGTGTTTAAAACGGCCGTATGCAGAGAGCCGCGAACGCCATCTAGTGGCTGTACGCGCCAAAAAAATGGCGCGATTTTCAACATTTTTCCTCTCCACCATGAAGCTGGCGCTCCGCGGCCGGTGGCGGAGAAAAAAAACAAAAAACCATTTCTTTCCCACTAGTTTCAACAGCGCTCATATCGCTGGTTGAAACTCTCCATATGCAGAAAGGATTGTAAATGCAGTTTTATGCCCTTTCTGCATATGGAGAAAAAAACTCTCCAATAAAGCTAAATTTTATTCCCCTCTCCAATTCTAAATAGCGCTGCTCTCTGCATGAGGCCCTTAGTTTACATCTGGTCCCCCAAGCTCCTATCACTCCACCCTGCGCGCCTTGCGGATCCGTCAATTTCGGCGTGACGCCCCTTAGTGACGTAACTCGAGCGCCGACGGAAGCCCCAGAGCTACACGTGGAGTCAGTTTGCCATGGTAGAGATGGACTGAGACTTGCCTCTGGGGAACTTTGATATTTGGGACTTGATTGCTGCCCTCACCGCACCCCACCTGTGGACCAGCTTAATCACTGTGGTGACCTGTGATTGTCCTTACCTGTGGAGCCTGATGACTGATGATCCGTGACTGTCCAGATCTTCATGTTGGTGTGGTGTATGGGTAACTTGTCCCATGAAATGCTGTTTTACTATTTCCCTGATGTACGCACATTACCTATCCTTGGATATTTAATACATTTTTACCCTTGATTTACTTCACTATGAGCGTTGTGCGCTGTTTTCTTTTTGTTTATCTGATTACAATGTCACCGGAATGGACCTTTAAAATACCTATATTTGCATATATTTTTTTAAAACATCAGTCAACTAGATTTAACCCTTGATGTGCCGATGGGGCCGGAGCCCCTCCGGCACAGCAGGTTAAACATGACGGTAGCGACTCTTAATCTGGAAACGGAAAAGGAGGAGTCCTCTTCCATTTCTCTTCAGCTGCATATTGCGGCCTGAGCTCCCCTGGGAACGCAGGACTAACAAGTGTGACGTAGCCATGGGAGGCCTAAAGAGCCACACCTCATGGCATGGTGACTACGTCTCAGGGCACTCCAAGGGTTAAACTCATAAACATGTCACTTCCACCAGTTCCTGTATATGTGTGATTGCATCTTCAATCTGGCTCTGCCACTTGGTACAATGTATTTCACCACGGTGGAAGACATAGCTGTAAATAATATATGGGAAAGTTAAAAATCTCAATATGGAAGAGAGATAACCTGGTGCTTGGGTGGCTGAAATGTGAGCTGTTAAACAGAAGTCAGCGCTAGGTTTATGTGACTGCATCTTGCTGTGCACAGTAATAAAACTTACATTGTAAGCTCTTTTAAACAGGAATTGATTGCACCTGTTTTATATTAATATGTATAGGGCACATTACACATGTGTAAAAAAAAATGCAAGGGCAAGGTGTGAAAGTGCCGATTTGGTACAACCGCAGAGAAATTCCCATTAAAGGAGAAGTCCCAACTTGCTCACCCCCCACTTTTTTATATGTTGGTGAGAAGTGTGGGGTCTCTATAGCGCAGCTGCCTTTATTTCAGCACTGGGAACCCCTTGCTTTCTGAGATACTTACGGAAGAAGGTACTTTATGGAGGTTTAAAACTCCTGCGTCACACAGAACCAATAGGAAGCCGTGACGGATGATGTTGCTGCATCCTACTGGACCATGTGACACAGGGATTTAAACCTCCATTTTGTTTCCCCTGGAGGGGACTGTACTAACCGCACCTTGATCAGTAAGTGTCTCGGGAGCTGTGGGGTCACCAGCTGAAATAAACGTGGTTCAGCTACGGAGACTCCCCACTTCCTATAGATGTAAAAAAAAGAAAATGGTAAAACAACGCAGACAGGACTGTCTCTTTAACTTCTGTCTGTGATCCCAAGGCTCCACTTTAATGGGTTTTGAACCTGTATTATTTAAATGGAGCTCAGAACTTCACTAGCATGGCAAAGACACCCCCCTCTCTCCCCCACCACCTATTAAATATGCTGTGATGCCCTTTTTTTCTATGTCAGAGAAGCTCTGAGTGCCAGTCACCGGAATGGAGTTCAGAGCTTTGCTGACAAATGGATTAAGGTAAGACATTAAATAGGAAGGAAAAAGTAGGCAATGTAATCATCATCTTCAGTGATACAACTCTTACAGTAGACCCAGTGGCAGAAATACCACAGGTGCACCAGTGCTCATCACCTTTGGGGGCCCATCCTCCATGCACTGGAACGCTGTTCTGGCACTTATCATTTCTAAAGACCACCCTATCTCCACAGCCCCTCCCAGGACCCTACCTGTGGTGCAGGGCCTTGAACAGTGGCAGCGGAGGGAGCCCACCCAGGTGGTCTTAGCACGGAAGTTAGGCCCCCTGGACATCTGAACCAACTTCCACCATCACTCCCTGGGAGGGCTCCCTCCATCACATGAGTACTCCCTCCACAGGTAGGGCCCCGAGGGACCTTTTCATTCTACTTGCACCGGGGACCCACCAGTGACCAGTACCATTCCTGAGTAGACAGCATAGTGATGCAGGGACATGTGTATTACTAATAACTGAGGTACATTTTGCATATGTGAAAGCTTGATTGGCTCACATGATTAAACCAGTAGACAGTATTTTAGGGGACTCTAACCAAGATGAACTAAACAGTGCAAAGCCTTAGCACATGATTACGTCTCAAGCAATATTTTGTGGGCTTAAGCCTAGCTGGAATATTTTAACTTGGTAATTATGCATCTGCAAATGTTGCATAATTCATGACACAAATAACTACATGGCTTTTAGCTTATTTCCTGAAAGTCTTCTTATTTTCATTCTTTATAGTAAATGCCACTGAACAGAATTGAAGTAATGACTTCAAACCTGCCCTTTCACAATCAATGCTGCTATTTCAGAATTGCATAAAGGCAACCATCCATCCTACTGTACGACCAAAATAGTCCAAATCAATCAATGAATCAATAGCCATTTAGGTCATTTATGCCTTTTTTTTAAACCAAAAATTAGGAATCAATTAGTATTTTCTTTTTTTAATTACTTGGTAAACATTGAGAGAAGTGTGACTTCCTTTAACGCCTCTTTTATGTGTGATAATACTGTGTGTGGTGCTGAATCGTCCACAGGCAAGTGCCCACCTTTCTCTTCCCTTGTTCCTTAGAGGGAGTAAGATGTGTATATTACACCCTTTGATTCCATATATAAGTGTGGACAGCATACACCCTGAATTGTTGTATGACTATGGAGCACATGCAGCAACTGCCGGTACGGGTTATCGCACCAGTTTCGGCATTAGCTCCCATTGGCCCGTACCGGTGCTTGAGGCATGAGCCAGGGCTGGCCCGTCCATTAGGCGAACCTAGGCGGTCGTCTAGGGTGTAAAGGTCCTAGGGGCGTATTAATAATAACAATATTTTTTTCCTTTTATTTTTTATTTATTTATCGTTTTTTTTTCTTTTAAATCTCTTTTTTTTGGACCGGTATTTTGGCGCCCTATTATTTTTATTTTGCGTTGCGCTGGGGTGCGGCCACACCCCCTGCACCCCCAATAGCTAGACTATTTTATTTTTGGGGTGCAAATTTTACGTTTCGCCTAGGGCGCATGAAACCCTTGCGCCGGCCCTGCTTGGAACCTGTAACAACTAATACTGTAATGTGCTTAATAGAATCTGTTTATCCTTACGTCTTTTTAAAGTACTCATCACTGAATTCCAATGTTGTTTACAATGTTTCATGCAATATAAAACTGTCACTAACATTCATTTAAGGTAATCAGTTATATACAATCTATTAGAGTGGCCCCCTGGCTGATCTTATAACTTGTCTGTAGACTAAAAGGTTAAGAAAGATGGAGTGGCCTTGGTAAACTATGGAAATAGAGCATTCATAATACATGTCATAAATAATGTTAAGCCATGAAGAACTATAACCATTTCCTTGACAGATTTCAAATATTTGACTATATGAAAAATGGGATCTAGAAGGTGTACTTTACAATACCATTGTTAAATCAACACAATCAGAATTTCATTTAGCATCCAAGCATGTTTAATAGACAGATTCACCTAATCAAAGCTGATTAGTGCATTGGTTGAATTGAAAGGTTAAATGCATAATTCCTTGTACAATAACAATTCACTGAATATTAAACCAAGGTATGACGTTTTATATAATCATGCTATAAGGAAATAAATGTTACAAGGGCACATACAGAAAAAAGTACAATGGATAAGAGAACTGTGAAACAGCCTGGATTTCAACATATCTACTTGGGAGGGAACAGGGGAATGGAAAAAGGCGGATGTGGAGACATTTGGAAATATCCCATAGGACATTCACTACAAATGGCACACTAAAACTGTGCTGCGGAACAGATGGTAGATATGAAAAAAATGGAACAAAATGATAAAAATGGGGGGGAAAAAATATCTGAAGAATAAGCACCGGGATTTTTTTTTAAATAATAATCATAAATGTGCTCAGAAAAAAACGGACAACAAATAGTCTGGGCATATCCAAACATGGGTGGTTTGGAGTGACATAAACAAATTTGATTTGGCTGAAAAGAATCTGGGAAACTAATGTTACATTTTAGACCTAAACACAATTCATTATTCTCTCCAGAGAACAAAGAGATAGTACTATTCATTGCGTGAATAGGATTGATAACAGTTTTACTAGGATGCTGCTCACTTACTTGGTCACATTGGCTTTGGCATTTGGCATAGATTCTATCAGAGATTATGTAGGCTCAACATTGTGTTGCATGCGATCTTGGGGTCTAGAACATACTGTATGAATTTCTTTTGACTACTATCTTCTCTCATAAATACAAAGAATGACACTTGTTCATAACCTTAGTGCAGCTTGCGTGGGAAATTCATATTTATTTAAAAAAAGAATATCCTATATTTTCAAGTCCTGGTATTTACAGATGTAGCAGGTGTTATTACCCCTGTTAATGCTGGTTAACACAAAGAATGCAGAAAAATATGTGTGCATTAAAGAGATAAAGCACATACATTTACACATTAACTGCGGTATTCCTTGCGTTAACTCATTGCGTTGAGTTAACAGATGCAACAATGTCTGCTACAGATGTATGTTATTTACTGGCTCAATGTAACATTTTCAGAAGTGGTTGTAGTGTACCGTAGAATAAAACCTTAAAGTAAGTGGTAACATTCAATGAGATACAAAGGGAGGACTGATTTTTAGTCAAATGTCACCAAATCTAAAATAATTTTTCAGTATTTAAGAGTTCAGCCTTTATATATTTGACTGTATTTTGTTAACTTTCAACATCAGAATGTGAAACTTTGGCCAGTTTAAAACTGCAGAAATGTAAATGGGTATTCAGTGTCCTGAGGTAGATTGCCTTTTTCATCTATAGTGGTAATCTTTACTCTAAAGGTTACAAAAAAAATTGTGTGTATGGCGAGCACGTGCATTTTTAAGTGAAACTTCTTTGTCTTTTGCACAGAAATTGGATTTGTGATGGTGATTTTTAATATTAAAAATCAAAACTCAATTTCAGTGGCAAAATGCAAACAAGTTTGACTAAGAACGTGCGTGCTCGGCACACATCCCGTTTTAGCTAGTTGCACTTCTATATTTATATTAACTGTGAATTCCTCATCTGTGTGTGTGTGTCTGTGTGTGTGTAGCCAGAGTGTGTCTGTGTGTGTGCTATTGCAGATGCGCACACCGGCTGCTGCGCTGCCCTGGCTGTGGTTAGTGCCTCTGCGCATGTGTTAAGGGGGACGGCTCTCGCTGTGAAAGTGCTCACGGAGTCTCCGATGTATGGCCATGCGCTGCCAGATAGAGCTGCTGGTCTATGCGCATGCATTGGCAGAGATGGACGCCTCAGCACTTCTGGTGATTGTCGCGGACGACTGTGGGCATGCAGTAACTGGGAGGTAAGTGTTGGTAAAGGCCTCTTCTGCACATGCGTGGTCCAATGGCCTCATCTGCCAGCACTGACGTCACTTCCATAACCTACTTCCGTCTCCTTGAAAGGCGATTTGGTCCCAGCAAAGAAGTTTCACTTCAAAAAAAGGTGTGGAATTGGTTGAAGCATCTGTGATCTATCTATGACCCTGCTCATGTATATATTTTCCCATAACTTCTGTCTGTACCACAAATTAGACTAGAAAATAACTATGGCAATATCCCTAGTTAGTCACCAACAATCCTGTTGACCACCAGCATGATGAGACTAATTTGAGCTAGCAGCCAGGAATTGACTACTTCTGGGTTATAGAGAATATCAAGTCTTTTCATGGCCCTACAATCATCTTTGTTCCATTTCTCAGTCATTCATTGAATATCTGACCACCAGATGGGGCGAGCCATTGCAGGATTGTGATCTCCTGGTTGCAACTTTGAGAAGCTGTGCCAATGGTTAGGGTAAAATTTCTGTCATGGGTTATTTGATGCAATTCCACTACAAAAAACCCTACATTTTACCTTGAGACACACAAAGAGAAAGTGGAGCTTACAACTGGATCAATTCCTCCTTCTCCTGCACACATTTCACGTGGGATAAGTATAAAAGGCCAAGACCAAGTGATTATAGAATAGGCACAGCAAATATAGATTGCAATTCCAAGAACACTATTTGCCCATGTAGCGCACTTCCCCCCACCCCCTGGGGGATATGTGGCTACGGGGTATGTGTGATGCTTTACCTGTGGCTCAACGGAAGCCTGAGCCTCCGCTGCTGGGAGCCTGGGGTGTACCTGAGTTGACAATCGGTAGCGCCTCCACATGTATGGATTCTACTATGTGGAATGACCCCGTTACAGGAACCCCATGCAACAAAACACACTTGAGTAAGTATAACAGTTTTACTGCACAGAACAACACTTATAATATACACAACCACCTGGCCACGCACAAGCGTACACACCAACCCCTTTTTTGTGCCCCTCACTGGATACGCAATCCCCAAAGTACATGGGGCTCTTGGGCACCCAAACACCCTGGTGTCCACGAGTAATTAGTCCCACCCAAAAGTGTGGTACAGCGCTGTTCACTAAAGTGTATGGTTGTGCACATGAAGAGATGAGGTACCTGCTGGGTGGTCCTACACCCGGGCACGCTGATATCGCAATGATGAGATCCACGGATCCAGGCATGTACCCGCAAAGCCTCCGCCTCTACGGTGGGTGGGTCCCGCGTGGATTGTACCACCATGCAGAATGTCTCTTCTGATGGATGGGTGATCTGGTCCCAGATCACCTAAAGCCAGCGCAGCTGCGTTCTGGCAAAATCCCTATCACTTGTGCTACAGGGGCAGTGTCCTTATCTACTGGGCCTGTCCCTGCAGCAACCACAAGCTGAAAGGGGAGTCGAGGCCTAGCTGGGGCCTAACAGGGATTCTCTGGCCTAGTGCAGGTCTGTTTGACAAAGTAACAACTACACCTGGACATCTTTCCATTGTGGCAAGTGTGGGCATTAATTTAGAGGTGGCTTGGCTGAGCTCAGTTATCCAAGTATATACTGTAAGAACGCTTTAATCAAGCTGGCGTAAAGGCATGTATGAGGAAAGTGACTGGAAAGGTGCTAATCCTGTGAAGTCTCTATACCAGTGGGTGGCCAACCTGACTTGGAGTTGGAGCCAGAATTTACCAATGTCATTGTCAAAGGGCCGCAATAAATAACAAATAATCAAATTAATACTTAAATCATTTATTATACAGAACTGACAAATGTTTGAATTATTTGTCCATTCATTTTTGGTCACCTAAATTACATCTAAAATTGTGACTGTTTATAATGAAACAATGATTATCTTTCATATCTGTCACTCTCTCCCCCTCCCTACTCTCTCCCTCTCTCCACTTCCCTACTCTCAATTCCCCCCCAACCCCACTCTCAATTATTCAACCCTCCCCATTCACAATTCTCCCTTCCTCTCTCAATTCTACACACACACACACGCACGCACGCACGCACGCACGCACGCACACACACACACACACACACACACACACACACATTATCTTGGTGAACAGTTTCTGGTATCCATTGATAAAGTCGGCACCAACTTCGCGATGCAGGGCACTCACACAGTAACAGACGAGGGAGGAGGAACGGGGAGGAAGGTGCAAGTGCCAGCTGGCCAAGTAGTAATAATAGATGCTGAAAGAGCCAGGTTGCTGACCACTGTCCTATGTTATAGCTGCAACAGGAGCCGTGCATGAAGTTCTAAAGGGCCACATGAAGCTCGGGGGCCACGGGCTTGCCACCCCTACCCTAGACAGTTGGCTCTCTTGAGCTACACTACGTGAAACGGTCAAGATCCAAAGAGAGCGTTTTGCAGAAGGACTACTGGATTAGAACTCTGATTATTGGTACTAAATTGTGTTGTCAGTCGCTGAATAGAACGCTAACCTTTATGTCCCATGTAAAAAGGAAGAAACACTGATAATATGTCCTCTTATTTGTTCTGTAATTATGTTTGTTTACTATATCTGCACAAATATTAATAACACAAAAACTATTTTAACAGGCTATAAAAAAAAAAAAAAAAAAAACTCTTAAAATGGGCAATTACATTTTGTAATGAAAGAAAACTTCTCCCTAATGGAAAATGCAGACTAGATAAGAGATGGATGTAGCAGATAACAAAATGTGAGGTCATTTATAATATCGACATGTGGTCTTTATTGTTGAGACATGAATGCTACAAGCTACAGTAAGAATCATAGCAATTGGGAGTAATAGCTGTGTGCTATACATCTCTTTGTGAGTGATGAGCTGACCTTGCTGTAGCTCTCAACAATTTGTTTCTATGATTCTTGATATTTAATTTAGAACTAGGTGATTAAAAGGGTGATTCAAGAATTCCATTGAAACAATGTAGACATGTGAAGATTTCTGTGTAATGTATATATTGTGCACCACAGATTCACTGAATGTTTTACACAGCCATATCATAACTAAAGTGTCTGTTTGCCAATAAACTTTGCATGAGAATCCGCTAATTGACTTTTCTGTGAAGGGAGTGCCACATTTAATGGCTCTGTCGTCCTTTTTTACCCCAAGGCTCATAGTTTACTATGATCATTCTCTCTTTCATCGTTTATTTCCCTTTCCTTTCTATCTTATGGGAGCTAGAAATATTAAGCAAGCACCAATTGGTAGTAAGTAGTGTAGTGAGCAGGGGCAGGTCCGCTGGGTTGAAATCTGAATATTGCGGGGGGGGGGGGGGGGGAAGGAAGAAGATTTTCGTGCTTATTATGAAAAAAGTGTCTTCAATATTTTGTATTAAACATAAACCAAAGCCAATCGAGTTCCAGCAAAACCAAAGCCCCAAATATTTTTTAGAACCATAGCCAAAACATTAGCACACCCTTAAAGCAGCAATACTACTGTCTCCCCCCCTTTAAATGTAAACATGTGACGATGTATAATTCTACATTCTAACCTAAACTGGCAATTGTTTGGTGCTCCTGTTATAAATCCAGATTGTGTGCCTAACGAAATGGCTGCCTCCTAACTTTGTGCTGTAGTCTGTGAAATGCTGCAGCTGATATGTAACATTATATTATTAAGTGTTACAGATTTCAGTGTAATAGACAGTCTGCTGTTTGGAACACAGCAACAGATATGTTTGTGATACTTTGTTGACAAAGGGCAGAGCTCAAAACGGGGTGTGTCAGAGCCTGCTTGAAAAGAGAAAGTGGATATGACTTACTAAATGGTTGCTGTAGCAACTAAAGAATGATCAGTATATTAAAAGAAAACAAGCAAAACTGGCATTAAGAGTTTAAAAAAATGCAGACAGAATGTACTACTACAGAACTGATTTGTTAATAAAAAAAAAAACATAGGATTTTTCCCGTTTTGTTGCTTCAATATCAACTTAGAAATCAAGTGACACATCTAATAATGGGAAATAACAGTGAGATAAAAATAAATTCACATAAATGTTCCAACTCCCCCTCTGGGACAGCAGGGCACTTTTTAATTTTCACTTCATTTATTCATTTGCATATATCGTTTGAATTCCTGTTTAGCTATTGTGTTATTTTGGCTTCATATTTAAAGCAAAATGCTATAAATTATTCATACTAAAGTGCCGAGTCCCATTGCTTACAGCGGACTTATATTAAGGACCAAGGAGTTGTATAAGTAAGGATGGGCCCATTTGCAGGTTTTGAATTCCGAACCCCGCAATTTATTTAAATTTGCTCTAATCTAAATTATTGCATTTTATTGGATAAGATCCCTTGTCTCCCATTACCCATCTCTCTCTTAATTTGTTGCACTTTTTCCTTGCTTTTTAACTGTCATAGGGACTCTAATTATGTCACAAATAAGAGGTTACAACTAATTGGATTTAGATGAGGACTTAGCTAAAGTCAATCTTATGGATAGAAAGGACCTTCTGAAACCTAGGGCCAAATTGGGGTTGACAAGAAATTAAATTTCCTTACAACTTGTAATAATCCAGCAGTAAATACAAAAAAAAATGATTAGGGGACACTTGGGTATTCTCCAGTGTGATCCAGTCTTAGGTCCTACCCCCCCCCCCCCCCTTCAGCAGGAGATAGGGTGTACATATAAGTGAACAGGGTTCCAACCTGCTCACGATGGGATTAGATTGTTAGCGCCCCGGTTCGTTACCTGTGATCTCAGAGTTCCTTCTGGCAGGTTCAGGCCTTGGCTGTAATGGAGGATGAAGTTGTGGTTGTGAGGACAATAAATTGGGCACCTGGATGTTTTGCAACTCAACAGGGTTTATTGACACACAGCATAGTAGCAACACGGTCCATCTCTGCATACATCCCAGCCCAGTGGCATCACCCCTTCCCTGGGCAGGATAGCACTAGGCATCCTCAGCCATGAAGCAAGGCAGGAAATACCAGCAATGATAATACCCCCTCTGTCTCCTCTCAGCATCCCTCCGGGACCCTTCTCTCTCAGGTAAGTACTTCTGCGCAGCTTTAGCTTCTAATCCACCTCAAGCCTTAGGCCTCGGGCATGGTCAGCGCTTATGCGCTGACCCGTGCTGAGGCGCGCTGCTGCTCGGCAGTGAGCCCCTGCAGCCGCAATGAGAGCGGCTTTAGCAGGGGCTCACTTACGCTTCCGCAAGCGTGCAGAAGCGTAAGTCTTAGCAAAATTTTAAATTCAAGAGCTCAAGGGAGCGCAGGGCCAGTCACGTGAACTCCGTGATGTCACAGCTCCCCTCTCCCCGACACGCCCCTGGACGGCGCACGGACCAAGGCCAGGGAAAGCACCCGCTTTCCCTCAGCCTCCGCGCACCTCAGCACTGCTGCAGTCCAGCCTTACATTGAACAGAGAGGCCTGGTTCACCAACCTCCTCCGCAAGAGTGGTCTCCTGTTGGTTTCCTAGTCCCTAGCACCCTGCGTCTCAGAATACTCCCTCTGCCTGAGCTTCATATAGGAAGGTCTTGCTTCTCTTCACTCGTCCTAGACTGTTGTAGCACACTTTCCCCCACCAACTGGGAGATATGGTGGCTACTGTGTGTGTGTGCGCGTTACCTGTGGTTCAAAGGAGACCTGAGCCTCAGCTGCTGCGAGCCTGGGGTGTACCTGATCCATCTGGTGACAGCGCTTCCACCTGTGCGGGAAACTAACAGTGTTGGATAACCCCATGCAGGACACTATAACAGTAATACACACTGGATATAGTATAACAAGTTTACTGAACGCATGACAATAATGAATGTATGAATGTCTTTATTTATATAGCGCCATTAGTGTACATAGCGCTTCACATTAGTACTACACGTGACAATCATATAAATAACAAACAATACAAATAACAGATCATGGGAATAAGTGCTTCAGACATAAAAGTAGCATTTCGGAAGAGGAGACCCTGCTCCGGGAAGCTTACAATCTAATTGGTGGGGAGAACGTACAGAGATAGTAGGAGGGCATTCAGGTAAGTGCGTCTGCAGGGGGCCAAGCTTTATGTGTCGTGTATAGTATTAGCCACGGTGCTACTCATATGCTTCTTTAAGCAAGTGTGTCTTAATGTGGGTCTAAAAAGTGGATAGAGAGGGTACTAGTCGGGTATTGAGTGGAAGGGCATTCCAGAGGTGCGGGGCAGAAAGTGAGAACGGTTTAAGGCGGGAGAGGGCTTTAGATACAAAGGGGGTAGAGAGAAGACAATAACGGAACCACTCAGGCCTCGCAGGACCATAACTCCACACCGTGCCCCCACACCGTGTCCACACCCCGGTGGGGTTTACCCCCCAAGTACAGAGGTGCCCCATGGCACCTAACCACCGTGGTGGCCAGAGAGTCAACCCACCCAAAAGTGTGTGACAGCGCAACCCACACCCGTGTTTTACTGTTGGTGTACTTGTAGAATGGTGGTATACCTGCCGGGTGCTCCAACACCCGGTAGCGCCACCTGAAGATAAGGGATCAGCTGATCCAGCGATGTTGTCTGCGATGGCGTCTGCCTCCACTTGGGGTGGTATCCGATTGGAGTGTCCAACCATGAAGATAGTCTCTGTGCCTTTCGGTGGTGGTTTGGTCCCAGACTCTGCTGTGTCCCTGACAATAATAAGGCTAAGTGGGGCAGTGTCCCTGTCTAAGGGCCTGTCCCTGTAGCAGCCACAAACTATACAGGGGAGCCGGGGCCTAGCTGGGGCCTAATGGGGGGTCTCTGGCCTAGTGCAGGGGCAGCTGACACCCAGCACACGCACACCTTACACTTCTGATGTCCCAGCTCCGACTGGCATGGTCTGCAGTGTGCCAAATGTATCTATCTCCTCAGCAGGGAATCAAGGCAGCCCTATTGGCTATGCAGCGCCGCGTTGTAGCAGCCCCAGTGCCTTCTAGGGGCTGTAGTCCCCGCGGAGCCCTTCCTTGTAATGGCCGCCGCTATATAGAGAAACTGCGCATGCGTGGGGGTGGACCAAGATGGCCCCCGCAACTATCAGGCTATTGCACATGCACGGGACGTACTGTGCATGCATGCACATTTCAAGATGGCGGGTGGGCCGCCGCAGACCTCCGGCGACCTGGTCACCTGCCCTAACCTCCCTGCACACTCTTAACGTTCCCCCCGCTGTAACAGAGGTAAGCAAGGGGAAACGGGGACTGGGGGAGGGACCCTGCTACACTGTCATCCCAGGAGCTTGAGGCCCCCAGGCAGTATACATTAGAAATCCCTGTTCATTGCCCCTAGATGAGGGATGAACTGACTGTTCTCTCTAGCAGGTTCCACTTAGTCATACAGCAGGAGGAGCCATACTATCCCTCCCCCTCATTCTAGCAGCTTCACCATCCCTTGTGCATGTAAGTTGCTACACTCAGCAACTGAGGAGATGTGATGTCACAGCTCACTATTAACCCAGCACTGCGTGCTCTTATCAGGACTTATGCGCCAGGCTGGGGGAAAATTAGTGAGGGGGCTACATATAGGAAAGCATACAATATGACAAATTATATTGCACCAAGTATGATCAAGGAGAACCTTTTTAATCGAGAACAAAGCATTGTTGATTGACTGGGAGATAAACCCAAGGCATGTTATAGATATGGGAACTGTATCACGTGTGGGTTTGTGGATAGAGACAACAAAACATTCACTTCCAAGGTCACAGGTCAGAAGTTTGCAATCAAACAATTCATGAACTGTCAGACCTTGTTGCATTCAATACATAGGAAGGACCAAGAAGCCCTTTAAAATCAGACTGCAAGAACACATTAGGAACATCAGACAAGTTTTCCCAAAACATAGTGTCTCACCATTTCTCTACGCAGCATAACTGCAACCCAGCAGGACTTAAAGCCAAAGCCATTGAACATGTCAAATTGGGAGTCAGAGGAGGGGATAGGTTTACTGTAGAGTACCTTAAAAAATATAGACTTTTGGGATTTTTCATATAAAAGGCCTCGCACCATTAGGTTTAAATGAAGATATTGACGTGATCCCCTTCATACAGGACTACGTAGTAAAGTCCGACACCATTAGCTCTGCTCTTTCACTTAGTTGCTGTAATCCCTTGTATGTCACATCTTGACCCCTAGTAAAGTGATCCTCGAGATCCATGTAACCTTACGTTCCCCTCTATTTGGTGAGCCTCCAATATCAATTTATAGAGGGCAGTCCCTCTTCTCCCCTGGTTAGGGGAGAAAACTGCCTCTCTGTGAGAAGGTTGAATGGAACCATCACTGGTGTTTCATGATGCACGGAGTAGTTTCCCCAGAGTGGTGTTTTTCCATTCTTTATCTACGGAACTACATGACCATATCCCTACACCTCCCAGCACTACAGACACACGTGCCTGTATGACCAGAGGAGAGAAGGTCCTGGATCAACGTTGGAGCCACAAGTCTTTGGTGATATAAGTGTTAAAGATCTAAAATGTTGTAAGGGCATTAATGTTTTACCTTGTTTTGTTTTTTAATATAGTAAACTCTATTACACTATTGCGTGTCCCTGCCCTCTTCTCTTATTTTTATCTTATTTTTGTCTGCCTGCCAATTTTTCTTCTCTATATCCTTTACCTTTTTTTCTGCTGTTTCTATCTTAAGTATTTTATCTGCTTTCAAACACTGTTCATTTTCTTGTGTAAATGACACAGACAGTTATTAACTAAAGTGGAATTATATAAACGAAGAAAAAGGAGGAAGAGCACGGCAAACATAGGAGCACTGGAAGCAAGTGGATTAAAAATAGAAATGGTATTCAATGAGCATCAAGCCAGCAAACAAGGTAAAACAGAAATCTCTAATGCGTTTCCTGCCGTAGCTGGCGCTTTATCAAAGACGCTAAGTTTTCCGGGCTCTTCCTCTTTTTTTGTTTGTTTAGACTTGCTGTTTGTTAGGACAGAAACATGCCCAGATGATCCGGATGAACCAACCGATATTCCTGTACCATGGTATCATGAGTACTACAATGAACTGTTAATACTGGCCATTACCTGCAAGGACTGTACCTCAGCCAGGGTGGAAATCGAGTTATACTAACCAGATAAGCTGTGCGATGTGAGTGGTGGTCGGATTTTGCCGGCGGCGCTGCCGTTGTTCAGGCCTGTCGTTCTGGTTCTCCTTCCCCTGATCTCCTCACCTGAATCCTGGTTTGACTCACTGAATGTTCCTTTCCCACTTGTAGAGAGGCATAGGTACTTATCTCATGGATCTACTGTACATAATTATTTCCCTTAAGGGTTCATTACTGCCTTTTTCTCTTTTGCCAACAACTATCCAGGGTTTTGGTTAGCACTATTTCTGAGATTCATTTCCCTATCTATCCTTTTTCATTAAAGTGGAATAGTTCTGATTGGGCACTAATCGCTAGAGATGGGTGAACCAGTCCAAATTTGTTTGCCGGAATTTCCTGTTTTTTTAGGCCAATCCATTCTCCCTACCAAAATCCGTCAGCGGAATAGTGCCCAAAGTCATGCAGTAGCTGTAAAGGCAAACAAGATCTTATCTTGCATTAAACAGGCAATGGATGGAAGAGAAGTAAACATAATTATGCCCCTTTACAAAGCATTAGTAAGACCACACCTTAAATGGAGTACAATTTTAGGCACCACTCCTTAGAAAAGACATTATGGAACTAGAGAGAGTGCACAGAAGAGCCACCAAATTAATAAAGGGGGTGGACAATCAAATGTATGAGGCATGGCTAGCTAAATTAAATTTATTTACATTAGAAAAGAGGCGTCTAAGAGGATATATGATAACTATATACACATATATTAGGGGACAGTACAAGGAGCTTTCAAAAGAACTACTGTATTCATCCCAAGGGCAGTACAAAGGTCTTGGGGGCATCCCTTAAGGTTGGAAGAAAGGAGATTTCACCAGCAACAAATAAGAAGGTTCTTTACAGTAAGGGCAGTTAAATGTGGAATTCATTACTCATGGAGACTGTAATGGCAGATACAATAGATGTGTTCCAAAAAAGGTTGGTCATCTTTCTAGAAAGGAATGTATAGAGGGATATACCAAATAAGTAAACATGGGAAGAATGTTGATCCAGGGAATATTCCGATTGCTAAATCTTGGAGTCAGGAAGGAATTGATTTTTCCCCTTATAAGATATCATTGGATGATATGACACTGTTTTTTTTTTTTTTGCCTTCCTCTGGATCAATAATTAAGTATATATATAGGATAAAGTATCTGTTGTCTAAATTTAGCATAAGTTGAACTTGATGGCCGTATGTCTTTTTTCAACCTCATCTACTATGTAACTATGTAACTATAGATTGTGTACTAAAATATCCAAGTGGATTCTTCCAAATCTGCCATTGAATACAATCCTGGTAGATTTTTAAGAATCTGCACTTGGATTCCATATTGAATCCAAATTGCACACTGCGGATTGTTAAAAATCCTCACTCAGATTGTTAAGAATCTGTAGACTCTATCTTCCCCTTCGAATTTAATCTGAGTGCCGATTTTTAACAATCTGACCATGTTTTATTAATTTGTGAATTGTCAGTGATAGATAAAGAAAATCTGAAAACGTGAATCGCCCTTTTTGAGATTGATCTGCGGACCGAAGAAACCAGCCGATCAGAGGCGGATCCAAAACCTAAAAAAAAAAATGTCGCTCAACTCTATTGGTAGATCCCACTGAAATGAGTTTTCCTTCAGTAGTGCCCAATCAGAACTTTAATAAGATAAGATAATTCACCCACAAAATAGAAATATTCTAAAAACAGAATATGGAGTTTGGTGTTAAGGTTTATGACATCCATCTTTGATTTTGACACAAATGTTGCGTTACAATGAAATACTGTATGCAGCCTATACAATGCTATTGGCCTGTCTCACAACAATTTTTTTAGTTTGTCTTCATTCTGACAGACATCTAAATATATCCCTCCTCCCTCATGGGCTTAAAAAACACTTTTAGTTGTTTCTCTAATCTAATCCAAACCAATTTAAAAGGTTTCTACCAAGATAGATACAATGTATTGTAAGTGTAAAATGATTTCAGGGGCTTATACAATTAAGAAGTACACTTAGCTTAAACCAGTGTTGCTGAATTCTAGTCCTCAAGGGGCTCAAACAGACAGAGTTTTAGCAGGTACAGTAGCTTCCTAAAACCCACTTATATCATTTAGGACTAATTACATTTAATCACAAATAATTTGTATATGGTTTGGAGGCATGGAGTGCCTCTTTTTGTGGTCAATGTTGGTTGAGGTTGAAAAAAACAACACACACACACGTATGTATATATATATAGCAACTGTAAATATTACTGTATGTTCATTTGCATGTCTTAGACAGGTCTGCAACCCTGTCTTTCCCCATTGTCACCCAGCATACAGCGCTTCCACTGCAGCAAGGGATTCAGGGAAATGACATGCAAATGAGCACTCAGTGCCACCTTTTGTCTCAAGCTCGTATTACACAAGCCAATCCTCAAGCCAATGCATGCTGTTTTAAACACAGCTTTTAGACAGAGGCTGGGATGAGATGCAAAGCCATTAAACCCACTCACAGACATGTTTCAACCTTGATGGGTATCATCAGTATGAGGTTGGTCTTAGTGGCTAAGCAGGTTTGAGATTAGACTAGGTAATCACCACTACTATTAAGGTTATGGTGGGTAAAAAAAGTGACAAAAACCCTCCACAGTAAAGCATAAAGCAACTGTAAATATTACTGTATGTTCATTTGCATGTCTTAGACAGGTCTGCAACCCTGTCTTTCCCCATTGTCACCCAGCATACAGCGCTTCCACTGCAGCAAGGGATTCTACCTAGTCTAGTCTCAAACCTGCTTAGCCATTAAGACCAACCTTACACTGATGATACCCATCAAGGTTGAAACATGTCTGTGAGTGGGTTTAATGGCTTTGCATCTCATCCCAGCCTCTGTCTAAAAGCTGTGTTTAAAACAGCATGCATTGGCTTGAGGATTGGCTTGTGTAATACGAGCTTGAGACAAAAGGTGGCACTGAGTGCTCATTTGCATGTCATTTCCCAGAATCCCTTGCTGCAGTGGAAGCGCTGAATGCTGGGTGACAATGGGGAAAGACAGGGTTGCAGACCTGTCTAAGACATGCAAATGAACATACAGTAATATTTACAGTTGCTTTATGCTTTACTGTGGAGGGTTTTTGTCACTTTTTTTAACCCACCATAACCTTAATAGTAGTGGTATATCTATATCTATATCTATATGCAAGCTAGGCAAGATAAGCAAGACAGATAAACAAGACACTTTATTGTTGTGCTTAAGACTGTTCATATGGGGTGCATATGTTAGTACATGGTTTAAGCTGACAACCATCGTAGCTGGCTGCTACCATTAGAGAGGGCTGCAGCTGATGTTTAGTTAGATTTTCCCTAAAGGGAATAGGTTTTTTATTTTACAATTTGTTTGACTTAAAGGTATGGTGGGCCTGTAAATAAACCCCATCTAAGAAATACAGTGTTTCCTGCCTTAATTTGGGACTTAAAGAGACTGCAACGTGGTGTGGGCATCACAATATATATACATATATATACAGGTATGTGGGAAGGACGATTAGAGCTCTTAAAGTAAGAATGTTGGAGCACTTAAGACTTATAAGATTAAGGGACCTTAATCATCCAGTGTCCACGCACTTTTCTGAGTGTCGACAGGGAGGCTAACTTCTCATTTTTAGGCATTGAATTGGTTCGCAATAAGTTGAGAGGTGGTGATCATATCAATTTATTGAACCGAAGGGAAGCATAAAGGATCTTTATTCTCAGAACGCGCTTCCCTACTGGTTTGAACACTGAATGGCACCTGAGTCACTTCCTTTGATCTAACATATTTTTTGGTTAGCTTATGCTCCTTGTTCTTACCCTTTTTGCCTGTGGTTACTATATTAATATCTCATTGAGTCTACACATTATTCTCAGATACATTTTTTTTCTTGTAATATTAATTATATTTTATTATGATTATGATATGTTATGATTATGCTGTATTATCACCATTTTATCAAGTTGTTAATACCTTATATTGTTTTAATATGTTGTTGCTTTTTTGCTTAGTGTTTGTTTATTTGCATATCTTTTTAAAGATTTTCTTTTTTCCTTTTCTTTTTCCCCACTTCCTCTACCCCTTCCCTCCCCCCCCCCCATCCCTTCCCTCCTTTCTCTTCCTTTCCTTCCTTTCCCCTCCCATCCTTCCCTCCTTTTTCTTTCCTTTTCTTTTGTATCTCTATTCTTTAAGGGCTCATCAAGACTTATAGTATCATTCTAGATTATAAATTTTTTGGTCTTATTTTTGTCAACCCTAGATTTCCGTCATCTTCTTTTGCCCTTAGTTAGTTTTGGCCTCCTTCCCCTCCAGCCACCACTTCCGCCCTTTGACTGCTTCTGCCGTCTTGGCGCTCTGCACATGTGCGGGTGCGCTCGCACGAGCGTCATGATGTCAGTACGTGGTTTTTCCTGAAACGAGGGTCACGAATGATGTATGAATAGTTCCAGTAAGCTTAACTCATGCCTTCTCTCTTCCAAAGCACAAACAAGTCCTTTTGTCTTTCTTAGTTTTATTGAGGGAAAATCACAGGGAGAAAGGTACTTGTAGATGTAGTGTAGGTAGAGAGTGCTTCTCTGTCTGAAGTGCAGTGTATCAAGGATGAGACAGTGTAAAACATAAAGGCCTTGCTGGGGTAAATAGCAGGCAGTTACTCACTCAGAGTCCAGGGTGAAAAGGAAGTGAGGAGCAAGGGTCACACTAGAAGGGAAGTGAGACTATACTACTGTCAGCAAGGACAGGGGGGGAGGAATAGCCCACTCTCAGCTAGGAGAATAGGAGATGCAGGCAACCAACAAAGGCTGTGTAAACAACATGTAACAATAATGTTGCCTTTTCACATGCAGCTAGCTGCTGGGACAGGGAAAATAGCAGGCAGCTGAACTAAGGAGAAATGAAACCCATGAGCTGCAAACGGAGACAGAGAATATGGAATCTGGTTCCAAGACACTCCCTGTCTGGTATCTGGAGATACCACTATATTCCTGGAATATGTGGAACATATGTGCAGTACAAAAAACATAACAATGCAAAGTTCGTGTCCACATAGCGATGTGACACCGGCCGGTATCACTGGTTTCAAAGTCCCTTGGCCAAGGTTCTTTGGCAAAGGATGCCAAGCGGATGCATCGGTCCAGGTTAGCTGGGTACACCACAATGTCTTTTGCAAAAGTCTCTGGTCCTGTTTCTTTTCAAACTTATGGAAGAACAGTCCTTTTGTCTCTGTAGTTTCACCTACAGAGTGCATCCCCTTGTAGGTATGCCAGTCGTGGTAGACTGTCACTCTATCAAATGACGTTTGGCAGAAGGAGATGGCTTTTGGCTCCTTGCGGAAATGGATCAACACTCCTGGAAGACTGGTTATCCGGTCTGGTCCAGTGAAGAGGGCGTCGTTCAGGAAGACTCCCTGGTGCTGAGCGCTGGAGCTGAACACAACCCAGAATTGATCGGGTTCCTGAGGGTGGTAGACCCCAGATGATTGGAGGTACCAGCATTCTTCACCTTCCTTCATGCAGGTGTTGGCTTTGCGTGGCTGCTAAGGAATGTCTTCTGGATGAAGGCCACAAAGTTATGTTTGGTCTCCGGTTTCCTTTGTAGGTCACAGCGGAGCGAGGTGCGCCTAGAGATGGCATGTTCTTTGTAGTTAGGGAGGCATTTTCTTGGTGAATGGAATAGTAGCGGGGTCAACCAACTGCTCCTTATCCATTAACTTCCGGAATTCTCCATCTTCCATCGATGGTACTTTTTTGTTACCGTCCCTTGTTGTTTGGAACGCTGTGCACCCTAAGTTGTTGGTGCATTCCTCTTGCACGAGAACGTCTCCACGTATTTTGGTGATCCGCCTTTGTGTCTCTTTGTTGACTGCCCTCAGGAGGTTGTTTTCTCCCTGGACATGATGAAGAACAATCTCTTTTGTCCTTGTAAATCCTTTTGTGAAATGTCTCTGCGACTGTCCCTTTTTTGACGTGTGAGAGGACAGTCTTTTTGCCACTGTGGCTTCACCTGCAGGGCGCAATCTTTTGCGGCTATGCCAGCCGCGGCAGCTGGCTGCTTTGCCACTTGGTAATCTGAGGAGAGGAACAACTGTACGTCTTAGCTGTGCCATTGCTCGCGGGAGGACCGTCCGATTGTTTATTGTCTTTTGGACGATCCCTTTGTCGGTCCCCTTTGGGAGGTTACTTTCTTCCTTCGGTGGATACGACTCGTCATCCTTGGTTGTCTGATCCACTAAGCATCCTAGGCCATTGTCACATCCCCCTGATGTGAGGATGGTTTTGTTGATCTCAGGGGTATGACCTTGTCACTTCTCTTCACTTGGCCCTCCTGTCACTTGGAGATGGCCAAGACTTGGTTCAGAGAGGGATGTGTGTCCACATTCTATTATCACCGTTCTGCGGGTGTCAACATAGTCTTGTCCGTGCCCTTTGTCAGTGCACACGTTGCCCACTACCACCCATCCAAAGTCAAGTCATTGGGCGTATGGTGCGTTGTGGGGTCTGTTACGCTGTTTACGGACTTTATGTACCCTCAAGATGTCTCTACCGAGCAGCAGCAAGATCTTGGCGCCTTGTTCTACTGGCGGGATGTAGTTGGCTATTCCTCTGAGGTGCGGGTGAAGGCGTGCCACGTCTGGTGTGGAAATCTCATCCCAGTTTGCGGCCATGTGATTGCACTCGATAAGGGTGGGGAAAGCTATCTTCACTCTGTTATCCACTGAACGTATGACGTAGCCGCTTGCTCTTCTCCCTGTTGTCTCAGTTGACCATGCACAGGTTCTGAGGGTGTAGGGTGAGGCATTGTCTTGTGAGTTGAATAAGTTGAAGAATTCTGTCTTTGCCATTGATCTGTTACTCTGATCGTCGAGGATTGCATACATCCGGATAGCCTTCTCAGGTTGTCCCTGGGCGTGCACTGCGACAAGGCATATTTTGGAGCAGGATATTTTGTCACTTCCTTTTCCGCAAACATCGGTGCACTGAGACGTGACAGATGTTGGCTCTCCTTCTCCTTCCTCCCCGCCATGCTCCGCTACGGAGGATGGGTTGTTGAGTTGGTGGAGTGTCAGCGCCTCTGGATGTAGCGATGTTACGTGCTTGCCACTTTTGCACACTACACATTTGATGTCTTCTTTACAGTCTCTGGCTAGGTGGGTCGTGGAATTGCAGCACCTGAAGCAAACTCCGAATTCTCCGAGTAACTTCTTGCATTCCTCTAGGGACTTCATCCTGAACCCAAAGCACCTGTTAAGTGGGTGTGGCTTCTTGTATATGGGACATTCCCTGTTTGTGTCCCTTGGTTCTTGTCTCTGGCGACCGATTGATCAGGAGTATTACAGGTCGAGGGGGACACGTCCATCCTGTGGACCGGGATGGGTGTTTGAGTATTACCGTATCTCGCCACTGGTCTCTCATTCCTCAGGCTGCTTGCACGATGTGTGGTTTGCGCACCCAAGATGAAACTGGGATCGTTCCTTGTCCTTGCTGCTTCGCGGATAAAGCTCAAGAAGAATGAGAATGGGGGGAAGGCGACTTGCTTCTCCCTTTTGTATTTGGAGCCTTGTGAAATCCATCTTTCTTGGAGGTTGTAAGGTAGCTTCTCCAAGATGGGTCTCACTCCGCAAGCCGAGTCTAGGACGTTGAGACCTGTCAAGGAATGGTCTGTTCTCGCAGACTGCAGCTCCTGTAGCAGGTCCCCGAGTTCTAGTAACTTCGAGTAGTCTTTAGCTGTGATCTTGGGAAAGCTGTCGACTATTTTGAAGAGCGCCTCTTCGATTGCTTCGGGGCTGCCGTAACACTCTTCTAGCCTTTCCCATACTAGGTCAAGACCTACTTGGGGATGGTTCGCATTTGCTGCCCCGAGTCTCTTCGCGTGTTCCATGGATTCTTTTCCCAGCCATTTGGCTAGCAGTCTGAGTTCTTCCCTAGCTGAGATGTCCAGGCTCTTGATTGCGTCCTTGAATGTAAACTTCCACATACGGTAGTTCTCGGGACGGTCGTCAAAGTTGGTAAGTCCTGTTTGCACCAGGTCACGCCGGATCATGTACTTGGCCATGTCTGTCAGGCCTGAGGCATCGGCGTGTTGGTCACGTTCTGAGGTAGTTGCTGGGAGGGTCCGTGCGGTCGCTTCTTTCTTGGCGTGGACGCGTGATGACTGCTGGTAAGTGTGAGGGGCTGTGTTTTCCCGTGCGGGTGTACCTGGACTGTGAGCCTGTTGTTGTGCATCCGTGTGCGCGCTGGCGTGTGGATCACTGTTGCGGCTGTGGCTGTCCCAGGTAGCGTGTACCCTTAAAGGAACAACGTCTTCTCCACGTGGACCTAGCAAGTCTTCGGTGTCTGTGAAGTTGCTCCCGTCGTGTTGAGATGGTGCGCTGGTGTTTACACTGAAGAGGCTCCTTACGTAGTCTTCGGTGCATTGGGCTGGATCCTCTGAGGCTATCCGTCTGTACGGTTGCTCCCCGCCATCCTGTTGCGCGGCTGCTTCGAAGACTTCGGCTTGGGCTATGGCGGCAGCAGCTTCCCTTTCTTGATTTAGGGCCTCTAGGTTAATGTCCACTCTTAAATAAAATCATTAAATAGGCGTCATTTCAATTAGTCTTTGTCCGTCTTTGCTCCCCCCCCCATTCCCCATCCCTACTTTCCCCCCCCTTCCCCCCCTTTCCTTCCCCCCCCACCCCTCCCCCCCTTCTCCCTCTCCCCTTCCGCCCCTCCCCCCCCCTTCTTTCCACTTATTTTGGATATTCCTGTATATATATACCTGCATACAGTATCACTGTGTGATCACTTTCACATATATACTGAATAAGGCTCAACTCTTAATAACTACTGTATATATATTCCTGATTGCTGTATCAGTTAAACTAATGTTTGATATATATATACCTTGTTCATTACACCTTTTGCATTTCATAAGTATATCTTCAAGAATGCATCGTTCTTAGATATGTGCATGCAACAAAGATAGTGAATTATAATTCATTTAACTAAAACACTGAGATTAATCATGTCTTCCATTTCACCATTTCAATGTATAAGATTGCTTTTAATATGTGTTTATGTCATTCTTTTTAATATTACCTTTTTTTATTAGTGTATGCTGAGTTTTCAACATACACAAGCTCTGCAACTGATCTATGGGATATTCCCCTCCCCTCTTCGGGACTAGTAATTTATTCACTGCCCAGTGATCTCATTGGTCCAGGGCTTGGGCCAATCAGATCGTACCTTGACGATTTCGTACTTATTGCAGGAGACGTCATTAATCAGCTGGAGGCAGGGGAACTCCTATATCAGCTGCGGTAGCCGCAGTCTGCAAATATTCTCGTTGACAAAGGGCGACGGCCCGAAACGCGTTCGAGATTTTTAACTTATCCCATGCCATGATGACTACCATGGAATAAAGGACTTTTATACCGGTATCTAGCCCCCTCATTGCTGCATTGCTGTGCTCCGTTTTCTTCCGTGAGGATATCCTGTTGTCTTTCTGAGCGTATGCGGCCCTGGAACGTGCGGTCTCTGCGGTGGCTCGCGCCTTGGTGGCGTTTGCGCTTGCGCTAGACACGTGAGATTGCGCTGATCTTGCTGACCTTAATGAATGCCTGGATGTCCTTGAGGGCTGTGATGTGGTTTCCAGCAAAAGGTATTTTCTCCTACTCTCAGCCTCCGTGATAGTGATTCGCACGCGGCTGTCTCGTGTCAGGTCAATGTTACTCTGTAAGTCTCTTTCTTGTAGGCTTTCGCTGGTGTTGGCCCTGGTCAGGTAATTAATGCCAGTAATGTATGCCTCTGACAGCTCTTGATAACATGAGTGATCAGTCCTTAATTGCGTTATTGCCTGCTCGAGCTGTTTCGCATAGTTGCCAACGCTAGTAACATTGCGTATACCCAGTGTGGTTGTTTCCCAGGCCTTCTCTAATTTAGCACGGTGCACTTCAATGTCAGTTTCGTACTTTTCGCAGGCCTCTGGTGTCAGTGTGACTGTCCGTTTAGGCCTTGCGTCTGCCTGCGCCCTTTGCAGTTGCGCAGCGGTCTCTGTGTCTGAGTGATCAATCTCCTGCGTGATATCTGGTGAGGATCTGAGTTCTGCCATGCTGTAGGTGTGTGTAGGCCATGAGGCAGTGTGTGTGGCATGCGGTCTGTTACCTGCGTCAGCGATGGGCGACTGTCAGATGATGCCGAGCAGTGTCCTGCAGCGTTCAGCGTAGGGGTAGCTGTACTCACAGGTGTCCATTGGCTCTGACCCGTGTCCTGGCGGTGTCCGGTGTCGTGGCCCTTGGTGGCGCTATCCGTAGGAACATGCGCAGGGGTAGGTGAGATGGTAGCTCCTCGCTATGGAGCTGTGCAGAAGGTGAACTCAGACAGAAAAAGGCGATCAAAGTTCTGTGTAAGATGCACTGTCTGACTGCAGCGCTGCTGCCTTGTGTGAAGTTGCAGGCTCTGTGAGCAGTGTAAATCCGCTTGCTTGTTTGTAAGGCTGCAGACTGTGTGCCGTTTGCTGTATAAATAGAACAAGGTAAGAATCAAAAATCCAACCGCTCCATAATACAAAAAATAGGCACTCACCAGCAAAAAGGGGTTAAAAAGGTATACTTTAATGAACTACATAAAAAACAAAAAAACAGACTGTACTAATTACTCTCCCACATGTTTCACGCCTACTGTGGCGCTTTCTCAAGGAGACGCTTGTGGCAGCGTCAGGGCAGCTGCAGCAAGAAAGGATGACCAAGGCAGCGTATCATCGTGAGAAAAGGGTACTCCATGCCGGGCATAGCCAGGGTAAAGGGGACGATAGTGACTGCACCTCACAATTGGTTGCCCCCCCCCTATGTCCCCTCCTTGTCACCATTATCTATCTGAACACAGAAAACTGCAGCCCCTTAATCCTTTATTTTCCGGTGTCAACTCCTATTATTACTTTACTACTGCCTAAAGGCTTTATTGCCAACCTCCTGGAGCTTTGACACAGTTTTTTCTTCGTTTGCTGTATAAAGTCTGCTACCCTGGCTGGCAGTGTAACGCTGTTTGCTTGTCCTGGGGTGCAGAGACTATTCTGCATTAGCATAAAGTCTTTGAGTAGCAGCTCCTGTGTGATTCCCCAACACACGGACTCTGTTTTACTTTCCTGAAACCAGGGTCTGTTTTACTTTCCTGAAACGAATGATGTATGAATAGTTCCAGTAAAGCTTAACTCATGCCATCCCTCTTCCAAAGCACAAACAAGTCAGTTTGTCTTAGTTTTATTGAGGGAAAATCACAGGGAGAAAGATACTTGTAGATGTAGTGTAGGTAGAGAGTGCTTCTCTGTCTGAAGTGCAGTGTATCAAGGACGAGACAGTGTAAAACAGAAAGACCTTGCAGGGGTAAATAGCAGGCAGTTACTCACTCAGAGTCCAGGGTGAAAAGGAAGTGAGGAGCAAGGGTCACATTAGAAGGGAAGTGAGACTATACTGGTTCCAGGACATGGTTTCTTTTTGCGCGAACGGGACGTACAGTAGGTAAGAGGGGTATTTATTAGGATTGCATTACTGTGTATGTCATCCTTGATAAAGAACGCACATGCATTCGAAACGCGTTGGATTTAAGGTCTCATGACACAATAAAGTTTAATATTTTTTGATTTTGGGTCCTCTCCTTGCTCCTGTCGGATTGTGCACTCTTCCCAACAATCTGCATCTCTGTGTCACTCAGCAGTTTGCCTTAAACACTTCCTTGTTCACTCAAGGAGTCCATTCTGATTAATTATGCAGCAGCTGTTACTGGCTACTCTGGGGAAGATTAACTCACAATATAGATATATATATATAGATATATATATATATATATATATATATATATATATATATATATATATATATACAAATACAACTGTATGCTCATCTGCATGTCTTAGGCAGGTCTGCAACCCCGCCTTTCCCCATTATCACCCAGCATACAGCACTTCCACTGCAGCAAGGGATTCTGGGAAATGACATGCAAATGAGCACACAGTGTCACTTTTTGCCTCAAAAAACATATTTAACATGGTTCCCTATAGGCTTAAGCTTGCTGCATGGTCACAGCTTTGAGCACAGCCAGGGTTTATCTTTGTGTTTGTATATATCTGAAGGATGAAGGAAGAAAATTTAAATATATTATGTTTTGGTGTCTTTCTAATGTTAGGTGACTGTTGTCACTATGGTGTGTTTTTTTGGTTTCCAAAAAAGTCTGTAAACTTAAAAAAGTTGTTGAATAAAAAAGTTTTAAAAAAAAGCTGTCTGTGGGTGGTTTTCTGGGTATGCACCTTAACCCTGGCTGTGCTCAAAGCTGTGACCATGCAGCAAGCTTAAGCCTATAGGGAACCATGTTAAATATGGTTTTTGAGGCAAAAAGTGACACTGTGTGCTCATTTGCATGTCATTTCCCAGAATCCCTTGCTGCAGTGGAAGTGCTGTATGTTGGGTGATAATGGGGAAAGATGGGGTTGCAGACCTGCCTAAGATATGCAGATGAGCATACAGTTGTATTTGCATATTTGCTTTCCTGTGGAGGGTTTTTGTTACTCACCATAACTTAACTCAGTATTATGGTATATATATATATATATATATATATATATATATATATATATATATATATATGTATGTGTATGTGTATGTGTATGTGTATGTGTATGTGTATGTGTATGTGTATGTGTATGTGTATGTGTATGTGTATGTGTATGTGTATGTGTATGTGTATGTGTATGTGTATGTGTATGTGTATGTGTATATATATATATATACACTGCACACACTCAGCATACTGCACACACTCACAGCACACTGCACACACCACACTGCACACACTCACTGCACACTCACAGCACATTCACAGCATGCACAGACCCCTACCCTCTACCTCCGGTGTCAGCTGCTGGGGCATTATGGGGCTTCCTGCGGGGATCGGGGCTGGGGGGGTGATTGGTGCGGGGCTGGGGTGATCAGTGCCGGGCTGGGGTGCGGGCCTGCTGGTGGGGGGATCGGTGCCGGGCTGCTGGGCAGGGCTGCCGGTGGGGGGGATCAGTGCTGGCTTGGGGTGCGGGGCTGCTGGCGGGGGGGATTGGTGCCGGGCTGGGGGGGGGGGGGGGATCGGTGCCAGGCTAGGGGGATCGGTGTCGGGCTGGGGTGTGGGGCTGCTGGCGGGCATCGGTGGGGGGATCGGTGCTGGTAGAAGTGAGGCTGCTGGGGGAAGTGCAAGGGGAATGCTGGGGGAAGTACGGTGGCTGCGGGGGACATGTGCGGCTGCTGGCACCTCACTCCACCTCTTCCCCCCTCCTCCCGATCGGGCGCGCGGTGGCCATTTTTTTTTTAATTTGCGCGACCCCGGTTATAGAGCGGTCGGATCGGGTGGTCACCGAAAACCGCGCTATAACGGGGCTGAGCTGTATTATTATTTTTGTGAATATTAATGCCTAAAAAATGCTCTAGAGAAGTGTAAACTGATCCACTTGGTTTTGTTTAATATATTAACCCTTTCAGTGCCAAAATGGAAGAACGTTTCATTTTTAAACATGGGTCATCTGATTTCTGTTACAGCAATCAAATGATTCTGTTCTCTCCCCCTTTAACTCATAGAAGAGGTTCTCCATTTCTGTTCAGATCTCTCCTGTAACTCTCAGGCAATCATAGCAGTGGTCAGTGCAATGAATGGCAGATAATGTTTTGCTGTTCTGAGATGTACTGTACTTTATGTACGACTTGGATGTGGTCCATTGTGCTGTATCCACTGTGTAATCCCACTTGTTCTCTAGGATGGGTGAAGTCCAGGGTTTGTTGCACCTGATTAGTGAGTTTCTTTGTAAAATCTTGTAATTGATTGGAACTAGGCTGATTGATCTGTCATTTCAGAGGTATTTTGTCTCCTCTCTTGTGGATGAGAATAACTATAGCATTGCTCCATTGTTCTGGAATTATCATGTTCTTCAAACAGCATGTAAATAGTTTTTCAAGTGTTCTTTACTTCCTAAATTTAAAAAAATAATAATAATATATATATATACATATATACACACATATCAGGGTATATCAGCGCACTTGATATATTTGCACTAATATATATATATATATATATATATATATATATATATATATATATATATATATATATATATATAGTGCAAATATATCAAGTGCGCCGATACAATGGAGTTAAATATATTCTTAGAAATTGAACCACAATGCTGGTTTTAACACAAAAACCTAAGTATCTATGATCATATATATTTATATATTGAACCAACAGAGAAAGAAACCTTATAAAGAGCACACGGACATACCTAGTATGTGGAAACAAAGATTTTTATTCAGGTGAGTTAAAACAGGGGATAAAGTTAAAAGGTGAGGGGGGCTTAATTCGTCCAATAGATATGAACCTTGAGGCAAGAGTCTAAACATGAAGCCAAATGTGACATACACAGGACACAGGGAGCTCTGTAAAAGCACACCTGTGAAACAAATACCCACACTAGAAGTAAGTGCATCCACAAATGGGTAATCACCATGCAATCAAAATAAGAGGTTGCATGGAGTGGAGACAAAGGTGGTATAAGCAGCAATATAAGATATACATCCCCACTCAGTAGCTGGGTGTCATGGGCAGATTGTAAGTCAAAACCTCATGTCAGGAAAAAGAAGGTAGGGGCCCCCCTCAGCAAACTACCACTCCAACGCGTTTCGACTTGAAACCGTCTTCTTCGGGGAGTGGTGAGGGGAGAAATGAGCTAGCATTTATAGATGGTGTAAGTGGGGTGAATTGGCGCAAATTGATTTAAAATACCAAGCAGCTGTGATAATTGGGCGTGCTCGCATTGGGACACTGCATCCTGAGTACTAGGAGAGCTGGAGTAATGACCTCATTGGTCTATAGAATCAGGTGGTGCACCTGAGAAGGGCCGTGTAAAAAACGGGATGTATCATGATGACGTCATTGCGCATAGTGCGTCATGACGTAGGGTAACCATAGTAACCACATAGCTTCATTTTCAGAGGTGCACCGGCCCGGATTGCGGAGAGCAAACAGGGTAACATAAAATAAAAGTTATGGGCCATGTTAGTCCTATGATGGTCTAAAACCCCAGTTAAAAACACATACTGATGTAATTTATGATAGGGGGATAACCTCTGAGGTCTGTAAAGTCAGGTGGTGCAGATAGGAAGGTCCATTTAAAAAACGGAATATGACGTAATGACATCATTGCGCATAGCGCGTCATGACGTAAGGTTACCATAGTAATCGCATATCTGAATTATCTGAAGTGCGCCAGCCCGAATTGCGAGAAGCAAGCAGGGTTACACTAAATAGGAATTATGGGCCATGAAGGTCTCAAGACACAGTTGGACATACATCCTAATACACTGGCGACACACTTTATTCGAGCTTGGCTAGTCCCACGAATTCGGGTATACCCGGGTGTATTGAGGTTTGTGACTGTTTTCTGCCCGAGTACATTGAGTTATTTTCCAAGCAGGGATTGAAGCATTTTATTCCCGCTGGCTGCAATACTGCACAGTATATATATATAAACTGCATTACAATTCATGAATTTATGCCATCTGGTAGACACGCGAAGCATTGCAGCCTATTAAATCCTAATCATTATCATTTAACAGATCAGCCGCCCATCAGCCAGGCATGAACCCAGGCTGGGAAGGCAAATGCAACGGGGCTTGTCAGAGGTTAGGAGTGGCGCATTCCAGGTATCTGCCAGGTACATACCGGGTATTTGCTCGAATAAAGTGTGTCGGTGCAGTACAATATGCGAACGGGGGGTGACGCCAAAAGACGTCATGACGCAATGCAAATAATTGCCTGGGAATGTCAAAGGGATCGTATACATATAACCATAGTAACTGGTGGCTAGGGGGGCATCATGAGACAAAGAAAACACTGTAACATACATAGTAATAATTGACAAAGTGCAAAGCATATTAATAGAAGACCATAGTAAATATATACATTTCAGATGCATTGGTTAAGGAGAAAATCTCCCTCGTATACAATTTATAGCCATAGCAGAACTATAAATGGATGCATAGTATACATCTGTAATTAGAAATCAAAATATATACATATAATGAGGTCCAAATTGTAGCGGATGTTAAAGGTTAGTTGTAACAATAAATATGCTTAAATCCAACCAGTATCAATTATTGGTTGACTAAATATGGCATAAAAAATATCACTAAATGGTACAAGATCATAAATTGGAGAATATAACATTGAGATTCATCCCAAGTATAACAAATATGAAAGATATGCATCACATTTGTCCTAAGGTCCATATCTCTGTAAATGACAGAGTCTAATGGACTATGTACCTGGGGGGGGTTTGTAGACCATAATAACCCTACATATTGACGTATAGTCCAAATAAGTAAGGTTAATGCAGAGGCATAAATGTAGTCACCACCCAGAATATAGAATTATTGGGAAGAAAGATATGACACGATGACTGACAAAGGCTTAAATAATATTCTGGAATAGGTTGCTACTACAGCAAGGCCCCGCTTCTCGGTGCTCCGCTTTTTGGCGATCCGCCGATACGGCAGTACCGAGAAGGGGGCTGCCAACTCCGCGCATGCGCAGAACGGGCCAGTCCTGGGTCGCGCATGCGCATAACGGGCCTGTCCGGGGTCACGCATGCGCCGAATGGAGGGTTTTGCCGAAGTTGTGCATGCGTAGAATGGCACATTGCCGGTCTGCGCATGCGCACAAGTCGAAAATCGCCGGTTCCGCTTTCCGGCGATTCTCGCTTTGCAGGCTGGTCCTTAGAACGGAACTGTACAGATGCTTCTGCAAATACAATTGTCGAAATCCTTACTTGCAACTCTGATCCCAAAGAACAAAAACATTCCCAATCAAATATAATTAGCGCAAGAGTATTACAATTGATGTAATTTACAGAGCTCCAAGTATGCGCCAACATTTTTTTCTTCCCCACAAATCAAAAAATTACAAGCATTTTTCTCCATAGAAGGAGGAGGGCCTGAAGGAGTGGCTCTGAGTTTGAGTCAGGGGAACCTGATTCGAATCCTGGAGTCAGCTCCTTCTGACTTTGGGCAAGTCACTTTATCACACACACTCCCATTCACTTTAATGGGAGTTTTTCTGCAGTAGTGTCTTGACCGATACTATCGCAGTTTAACATAACCCAGTGGCCGAGATCCATAAAGTTCCATTAACTCAGGGCTCATAACATACTGTTATCAAAATCTGTGATGGATGTTATGTTCGCTGAAGTTAAAGCGAATCCACAAAGCTAATTATATGTAAAAACAATGGCCGTTATTGATCTCATTGACATAGACTTGTGTTAAGTTCGCACTGCCTCACATTAGTTTCAAACATGGCTTGCGTTACACCTGTCTTACCTAAAGGTGGTGATAGTTCCCTCCAGACCATGAAATATAAGTGGAGAGAGAGGGAGACACTGTAGGAAAATAGGACTCTCTTTTCCCTTACACTCTCTCATCCGCCCCCCTTCTCTCTCTCTCCAGCAAAACACATATTTCAGGGTCAGGAGGAAGCTAATGCCACATTTAAGTAGGACCTAAATAACGCATCATTAAATCCAACTATTAGAGGAAACTCCTCTTTTGCATATCATTAGTACTAACGTCTGTTAGAGTAAAGCAAGAACTTGTTACGACTGAAAACAGCGCTTTACACTGCGTTAGTAAGCTTTGAAGATAGCCGTTAGCACGTAATGATGTGTTAACACTTCATTAAGTCAATAACTGAGCTCCATGCATCTGATCCTAAGTGTGCTAAGAAGGAAACAAAGGCTGACTGGTACAGTAATTAATTGACATTTCAGTAATAGTTGGGGAAAGGATCAAAAGACATACACTATAAGATTTATAATCTGAACCAAATCTAACAAAAGGAGACCTAGAAGAACTTTTACTGCATATCATTGTTTATTTCCATTTCTGTCTAAAGAAGTAGCTGTCTTATTTTTTACTTCTGCTTTGGTGTTATTGTACTCCATCAAGAATGCCCAATAGGGACTTATTCCTTAATAAAAGCTGCACTGAATCTTTCATGTTAAAATATTTGCAGGCTGTCAACTCTAACAGACATAGAGCAAGACATGAAATTCTTCCCCCCTTAAAAGTGTCCCATCTATGATAAAAACTACTTTGAAAAAAGTAAGTCTTCGTGTTGCATTTGTCTTTCTGATCCATGTCTCGCAGGTAACTCAAGATACTGTACAGAGAAAATGGCTAATGAATAGCATGCTGTGTTCTTCTAGCAACATTTTCTCATACTTAAATCCTTGTTTGATGATGTCAATGGAAGGGATAAAAAGCTCTTGATACATTGTTCAGGTGCTACCACCAAGAGTGTACTCCTAATTTTTTTTAAATATTTATGGCGCATTTGCCATTCAGTCCAATAAATTCTCCAGCAAACTTCAATCTGAAATGTTATCCTTAAGATTAGGGAAAGCTGTAAAATCCATACCTTAAATCAGCGGTGAACAACGTGGGGGGCGCGAGACTGACTGCGGGGGCGCAGGGTTTACAGAGGCCCCGCGCGCTTCCTGAAGGCACTTAAATTAAGTGCCGGGCCTCTGTAAACCTAAATTACCTTGGCTCCGGCGGCTTCTTAGATGCATTGCTATGGCAGCGCGTCGTCAAATGATGCCGCAAGGTTATGTGACAACACGCTGCTATGGCAATGTGACGTCATGCCGCTGGAGCCGACGCCGGAGCCAAGGTAAGCGGGCGTGGGGGGAGGGGGGCACGGAGAGAGAGGGACCGCCAGCAAGGAGGTACAGGGAAAAAAGTTTGCGCCCCCCTGCCTTAAATTATCCGATGTAAATAGCTTCTTACTCTCCAAATTTGATATCCCCTTCTTGCTAGCCTAATTATATTAGTGTTATTATATTGTTTTGTGTCACAAGATCAATAACAACTTTATTTTTGTCTTTGTGCCATCTCTAAATTCTTCCGTCGGAAGTTATTTTTTTGAACATGGGGAAGATTCAAAGATAGAAAGAAAGACATGGAAATTGAGAGATAAAGACTTGAATGTAAAAGTCATGGGGTGACTATGATTAGGAGGAATGTGCTGCCATGTGCTTTATCAACATAATGGTGATTATTTACTGGAGTTCATGGGTGGCAAAAGTGGTGCAAAATAATTGCAACTGATTAAGAAATAGATTGGATAAATAGGCAGTGTAGGTGGGCTAAGTTATTGTTATCTGTTGTCAAATGATGTTATTTGCACTGGTTTCAACACTCAAATTTATGCTTACTTCCAGATGTATCCATTTTGGCGAATTTTAGCTGGAGTACACATTTCAGTCCCTCACTACTGTATGTCCCATTTATTTCTTATCCGGTTTCACAAAGAATTTTCCTGTAGTTAACAATTGCTGCTACTTATTTTGCTAACAAGTTTCGCTTCTATCTTGTTTAGTAAAATACAAAGAGGGAATGGAGAGTGACTGGTTTTGACGTTGCAAGGGGATCGGTGAACCTAGAAGGGTGATAATATAAGGAGATGGTCCAAAGGGTAGAGGGACAGATAGCATTTAGAAGAGATGTTAATAGAAACAATTTAGGAAGGCACAAAGGGGCGTGTGTACAGTATTAAGGCAAAAATTGAGCAATTCCAGGGGAAAATACCAGCAACATAGGTTTCAAAGAAAAAGGTGCACAAATGTATTGAAGCCAAATAAAGTGTCCAATGTTTCAGCTGTCACAGCAGCCTTTGTCAAGAAGTGGCACCCCACTCTTTGACAAAGGCTGATGTGATAGCCAAAATGTTGGACACTTTATTTGGCTTCAATACATTATTGAATTTATTAAATCTGTTATTGCATTTATAAAATCCGTGGAGCCTCTACTCTTCCTTTCTTGTGTATTCTATACTTGCAGCGAGCCTTCCCGGATCGAGTTAGAGAGCACCGGTATCAGTATCTCAAATTTATTTTTGATTATTGGTGTGCAAAAAATACATCAACGAAAAAAGACCAGTTGAAATCAATAGCATTTGATCCAGAATTGCTCCACTTTGCCTTGATGCATAGACCCCAAAGTTTGGTAGGGATAAAGGCTGATATTTACTAAACTATGTAATTCCATAAGAAACCTTCTGGTGCCAGAAGACACCATGCGGCCCATTGAAGTGAACAGGCCATAAGGTGTCTATCGATGCCAGAAGTTGTCTTATTGAATAACTTAGCAAATATAGCCCCCTTTGGGGACTACAAGTTAGTATAAGGGGTTAAAAGCCGTAATGAGTGAACTGTGTGGCGTCACTCAAGTTACTTCTCTACCCATCATGGGATGAAAGATGACTTGCAGAATGGATAGCCGCTCCCCAGTATGCCTTGTGAACAGTGACATCATCATAAGGAGATTGAAGGATATATATAGCTCCCTTGAATGTTCTAGAACCAGGTTACTCGGGAATGGAAGTTGGAGAGGGCCTCACTGTAAGTTATGGAAATATGTTTCAGTGTATAATTAGATGTACTAAGAATGTTTTGTCATCTTTATTGTTTTCACTTGGGGAATGTGCCCAAGTTAGCGCCTATAGTAATGGCCCAAGATTGTTCTCATTCAGGAAGAGGAGTGAGCATTTCCTTAACAGGAGTTCTCAGAGTAGAAGCTCAGGAGCATAATCGAATCAGCCCCACTGACGGGTCCGTTGTAATCTCCCTATCCAATATGCATGAACAAGATGGGCAGTACACAGAGTGACAGGATACCAATCCCCAAGAAGCACAGTGTACTCTCACCACAGTGGACCAGTTGAGATGGGGCATTATTGATGCTATACTGGAGATTGTCAATCTAACCAACACTTAGGGACACAAGTATAAGTACTTCCTCAGCTTATGTGAGAGCTACAAAGGGGATGAAGCTTAAAGAAGCCCAAGTACCTCTCTAGTGTAGGAGTGAAACCTACCAGGGGAAGAAGCACCAAGTAACTCTATGATTTATCACAGGTTAATGTCAGCGGTCCACCGACAGACTTCCCGGGGCCCAGGACTACAGTTCCCAGGACTACAGTACCCCCCCCCCCCCCATCGGCAGTGTTGCGAGTCCCATTTCACACCTTACGAGCCCCCTCTATTTCCCTCCCTCTTCCCATGTATTTCTTTCTCTCTCCTCGTCTCGGCTCTCACTCTCCCTCCCTCAATTACCCCATTCTCACTCAATCCCCGCCTCACATGTATTTCTCTCCCCTGCATCTCACTTACTCCCTCTTTTCCTCACTCATCCCCTCTCTCCTCTCACCCCCCCTCTGTCATTTACCTCACTCCCACTCAATCCCCCTTCTCACTCCTCTCACATGATTCCCCCCACAAAATATATACCAAAAAACCCCACCCCAATACAAACAAAATCCCCACCCCCAAATATATACAGCCCCCTCACCCCCCCCAAATATATACAAACCCTTCCAAATACATACAACCCCCCCCCACCTCCCCAATACATATAAAACCACCCAATAGATATAACCTCCCATACGTATATGTAACATGGTAAGTCCCTTCTACCTCTCTCTCCTACCTGTCACGTCAGTCCTAAGCAGTCTGGGCGGTGACAGGTTAATATGTGGTCTTTTGACCCCCCTCCTGTTCCCTTTTGAGTGACAGAAGGTGATGGTGACTCATGGCCTGGTAACAGCTTATCTTGTATAGGTACAGACCTTGAGCCCACCCCTTCTGGTTCCTCTGAAGGGAAGAGCCAAAGATTAGTGAGTTATTCTGTTCCCCTTCAACTTAGGATGTGGGTTCCATCTCTCCCGGCTGGGAGGGCGAGGCCTGCCAGGCCTCATAGCTGGCCTATAAGATCTAAAGGCTGGAATCCTTTAGCCTGGAATCCATCCAGAAGACTGGAATCTTCTGAGACCCTGTACCGCTGTTATAACATCAAAGCAGTTATGCAATAAAGTCCCTGTTCTATTATATACCTGCCTGGACTGTCAGTGAGGAGATGTATGGGAAATGCTTCAGATGGAGACAGCCTCTGGTACTATCAGAGTTCCCTGAAGCTGGAGGTGCTGACACCAGATGATATCACAAGCCTGTTCTGATCTCCACTACACTGCAGATCCACTCAGCTTTCCTAGACCAACAGGTATGCCTCAGCACCACACAGAAACAGTAAATAACTGTCTCCCAGTGGGGGGGGGGAAGGGTACATGTGTTACATATATATAGAAACAAATGTATATAAAAAAAGACCCCCAATGCCTATAAAAAAGACTCCCATTGCATACAGTATAAAAAAAGACCCAAAGCATACTGTATAAAAAAGACCCTCCAATGCATATAAAAAAGACACCCAATGCATATTAAAAAAGGACCCCAATGCATATCAAAATATAAAAAAGTCCCACAATGCTTATAAAAAAAAGACCCCCAATGCATATAAAAAAGGCCCCAATAATATAAAAAAACCAATACATATAAAAAAAAGAACAATGCATACAGTATATAAAAAAAAACAAATACATATAAAAAGCCCCCACTACATATAACAAAACACCCAATACATACTAAAAAGCCCAAATGCATATTAAAAAGCCCCCAAAAATATTAAAAAAACAAGACATATAAAAAGCCCCCAATATATATGTAAAAAATAACTATACATATGTAAAAACACCCCCAATACATGTAAAAAAAAGAGCCCCAATACATATTAAAAAAATACATATTTAAAAAAACAAATACATATAAAAAAAATAGACTTACCTTGGGGATGGTCAGGCCGTTCCCGGTGACTGCGGGGGGGGGGGGGGCGGTTACTGCTGGGGGTGACACCGGTGACTGCCGGGGGGTGACTGCCGGAGGTGACTTCCTGTGACTGTCGGGGGAGGGGCCATTGGGGCCCAGTGACTACAGGTGGTCCCGGCAGCCAGACAGGACAATTGCCACCGGGCCCCGGCTCACCTAACCTGCAGGCCACTTCCTCTCTCTGTCCCATGCTGGGCCCTCTCATTCAGTGCGTGCCGGAAGCTGGGCCAAGAGAGGCTGGTCACGCGCTGACGTCAGAGGGCCCGGTGTGGGACAGAGAGAGAGGAAGATGCCTGCAGATGGGGAGAGCCTGGGCCTGGCGGCAACTGGTTTGTCTAACCGGCAGGCCCCCCGCCGCCACCAGGCCCAGGCGACTTGTCCCAGCTGCCCCCTCCACCCCCTGTCAGCGGTCCTGAATGTCTGAAGTCAAGTACATTTTGTATGTAGAGCATTATCAATGGCTGTGAATAAAGATCTTGTTTGTTCAATAAAAGTTCCTGGCACCCATCATTGTTCTATTTTCATCTCCACGCCCAGTCTGCACAGACCCAGCACCTTGAAAAGGTATGAGAGACTGAGCACAGCAAGGTGTATATATTGATCTCGATGTAAACTCCATTACAGCTGGGCAAGGAAGGTTACATAAATATGTCCTAATATTGCGTGGGGGAAAGAAATGAGAAGGGACACAGAGAGAATACAGAGTGAAGGTTGAAAAAGAATTGGGTGAAATTGAAGACAAAGAAAAATAAGGGTTAAATAGCCGGAAGAGGCAGTGAATTATATTTAAAAAAGGATCCAACACAAAACAAATTTGTGCATAAAGTGAAACTATTAATTTAAAATATAATCTTAAAAAGTTGGCACATTTTGTGAGTTGCCTGAGACAGGTAAACATTCAGTGCTGCATGTTGGCTACAGCAAATTGATCCCTACGACTGTCAATTTAGCTCTCAACATTCCCAATCAATGCACTAAAATGTTGACATTTAAAACCCAGTGTGGTCAGAGCTGGAGATGAGAAAGCAGTTAACAAGAGAGAATTCAAAAGTTGATAAAAGAAGAAAGAGGTTCAAGTACAATAGAAAGGAAAGATAGTATAGAACTATGGGTTTGAGTAGAGGAAAAAATATACAAATAGCATGATGCTCTGCGTCAGAGCTGGCATGTAATTTAAAGCAAGATGTGATGCTGCACCATTGAAACAAATGCTATGTGCGAAAAATTGTGTTTGTCGGGAGTCTATAACACAGTAATAAAAAGAAAAAAAAGAATGGTTCAATGTGTGAACTAATGTTAGCTGCATCGGTACCTGTCTAATACTGAAATGTAGCATATTTTCAGATTCTGTTGGGTTTTTCTGCACTTTCAGCAAACAATTTAGAGAGCTAAATGCCAGTGTAGCCGTGACCCCTGATTCACCCCAAAGAATGGGAGGTTGCGCTTGCAAAGAGTAGTTGCGAAAGCCCGCAGAGGAGAGTACATTTGGCGGGAGAGGAGCAGTCCTTGACCCAGCAGCCATGCGGGGAGGGTCAGGTGAGAGCGTCTAGCCTATGGGCGGAGGAGTTGCCAGAGATATAGGCAGTGGTTGCGCGCACGTGCAGGCAGAGCTGATTGGAGAGACGAGGAGACAGAGAGACTGCGCAGGGAGGTTGTACCACCCCGACGCAGGCCAGGTGCCCCAGGCCCAGCTAGCCCTGAGTCACCTTAGAGACAAGCTGAGCTAGGGACCGCCTTAGTAAGGGTCATACCCCCGTACTGTTAGTTTTGCCCGGGACTATTCTGTCGAGAGGGAGGTCTGGGCTCAGACCCCTTTCGAGTTGCCAGAGTCCGAGAGGGAGCGCCAAGGACCCTAGAGAGAGACCCTTTTCGAAGATCGTGGCAGTTCCGAGCACCGGAGTGCTCGGCAGGTATTTCATCAAGTGCACCAACTGTATCTTTCATTCACCCGAGACATAGTGGCTGGGCAGTCACCCATACACACACATAAGGCCTGTTGTGAGCGGGAGAACTGAGTAGTATTATTGGACACGGGGTGGGCTCCCCCGGTGGCGGGATTGGGGATTGTTGTTGGCGTCCGCCGAGGTGCAAGTTATTGTTGGCGTCCGCCGAGGCACAAGTGATGGTGACGTCCGCCGTGGCGTGTTATATAATGTGTACCTGCATACCGGAATGTCATGGCATGTAATGTACCATGAGTTTGACCTACCAGTAAAAGAGATTGGTTTTAGAACTTGGCTGTGTAAGTGTAATTCTTGTATATACGTCCTGCGAAGACTCACTCCCCCTTTGGCGGAATCTGTCGCAGGTGGAGGCGCTGCATTTGATATATATATATTGCGTGCACCCCAGGCTCTCCGTGGCAGAGACTTAGGCCTTGTGAGCCAGCTGGTAACACAGCACATAGTAGCAGCTTGCTAGTGATAGGAAGCAGGGCTACATTTGGAGGCGCTGCTGAGATTTCAGACCTGGGGTGCCCCTCGAACCTAAATTGTGATCACCATGGCTTTGCCCACCCATCACAAGATACGAGACTGGGCCCGTCAAGTACGCACGCCTACTCGTCGCGCCGTAGCGCTGGCCCGAGTGCCCATGGCCTTACCCTTAGAGACTTTACAGACGGCCTTGTGACAACTCCCGGGTTTTGCCAAAGCTCGCCTGGTAGATGTAATGGTAGACCACGACTCCAAGTGGAATACCTTACTTGTAGACTGTCGGCGTAACCCGCAATCCCTGGTTTTGTCTGATGCACCGCCCGGCGGTAGTCCTTTCGTTTAATCCCTCCGAGATCCCCTCAGGATGAGGACGACCCCACCCTCCCGTTGATCCACTATGCCGAGAGTGAGGTCGGTAGCTGCCGCTCCATGTCCAGTGACCCGAGATCCAGCGCATCCATGGAGGCTGGAGTGAGTAGTAATATGCTAAAAAAACTAAATGACAAAATAGACCTGCTATCTAGCCCCCCCAGTTTGCCGCCGCTAGTCGAAGCGCTTACCTTAGCCACCCACGCCCAGAACTACCGGAAGCTAAAAGCCTTCTCGGGGACCCTCCCTGTACCTACCGGGGAAGATGGGGTAGAAACGTGGAAAGAGGACACTCGGGAAGTGATGAATAGTGGTCGTGCACCGATGTAGTAAAAAGACTCATGGAGTGCCTGCGGCCCCCGGCGGCCACTCTGATCGGAATACACAGCGAACAGTACCCCGATCTAACCTCTCGCTTGATGATAGAGTTCCTGGCCGAAGCCTATAGCGTGAAAGAGGATGACGGGGCCTTGTGGGCCAAGTACTATGCCGTAAACCAGAAGGAGGGGGAAGAGCTATCCGCCTACTGCTGCGGCTGAGTTTATTCGAGCATTTGCCCGTTCTCGGCCGCAGCAGTAACCTGGCGCGCGCCGGAGGGTGCCGGGCGCGCGCCGAAGCAGCGGAAGAGCGCCCTCTGATCGGGGCGCTCTCCCTCCCGCTGCCGGGTCCGCCGGGTCCCCCGGAACCCCCTGCCGCCGTCCCCCACATCGCGGGACACCAGGGCTCCCGCAGGGGGCGCTGGCACCCGATGACGCGTGACCGCGCATCGGTGACGTGCGGCACGCCGAGGGAGTGGGGCTAGCAAGCTGGGGCATCCCCCGGCTTGCGGAACTAGCCCTGCTCGGATTAAGTGTGTCGGTAGTGTATATACACCGTGTGCAAATATCTCTCGGACCGCTGCTGCATTATAAATATGTACTACCCTCCCAGATGAATGAGTATCTCCGGAAGCAGTACCTCCGCGGATCCAGTCCTTCTCACCCAATAGCCAGCATGATTCGTGATCACCTCACCCGGGCCCCCCCCCTTCGTTCATCCAACTACTGCAGCAGGTGAAGGAACACGAGACGCATCTAATGCTTCACTCCCCTCAGAGGCCGAAAGTTAGCGGTAGCACTAAATCCAGAGGAAGTACAGAGAAGAAAGAGGAACCACCGGACCAGCCTGGCTCCGAGAAATCGCCTTTCGCGGGACGGTCGTCCCCTCCGCCGGATCGCCGGGCTATCCCCAGAGATATGTCCTGCTACAAATGCGGGGCATCTATCCTACGATTGCCGCCTGGGTACTTCTCGACCCCGGAGCCCCTCACCCTGAAGTTCACATCCCAGGCTATGGTCTGCGGCGTGTATGCAATGGATGCAGATACAGACGGAACCTCGTCCGGAGGGGCCGAATCGGTAGAAGATGGTAGTCGAGTGGGACCGGTAGCGCTGATCCGAGTTTAGTGGATGGAATCTACTCTTCTGCACTTCTAGACACCGGATACCAAGTCACCATCATATACAGAGGGTTCTATGATCGTCATCTTCAGAAGCGTCCGATGCGACCGGAGGACCACATCACGGTACGCGGGCTGAGCAACGACGACTACCCCATCGACGGGTTAGTGACAGTGGATCTGGAAATACAACAGCTCAACACGGGAAAGTCTCACCTCATGAAGGTGGATGCCTTGGTGTGTCCGGACCCCCGAGACACCCCCAAGTACCCTATTATCCTCTGCACCAATGCGGATATTGTACAAGCGGTGATCCGGGCCTATCTACACGAAACTAAAGAGCTCCCTATGTCCAGCCTACAGCTGCAATTGGTTCAATCCGACCCAGCCCAGCCTTCCTCTCCTCCAGATGACTACGGACTATTGTTCTGTGGACGAAAGGGGTGGACAAAGCTTTTTCCCGGAGAAACGCAAATAATTTCTGCTTAGTGTGCTTATGCGGAGCGTCTAGCCGAAGACCAGCAATTCTCACTCGAGAGTACTCCCGGAGAGGATGTGAGGCGAGGGTATCGGCTCGTACCCGAATTCCGCTATTGGCAGGGCGCCATTCCTAGACAGATTGATGTGACGGTGCATTCTGCATCCCTTCTCCCTGGTCATCGATGTGGGCCAGCAGATAGGAAGAATCTATCCTGTTAGTTAAGTGGAAGAAGCCGTGCAAGTAAATACGACCCGAGTGGAAGAAACAGGGACAGCCCTGGACTTCGATTTCGGCTCGGCCGAATTGCCTGGAACCTGGAAGAACCGGTTACGGGTGCAACTAGAAAAGAGACGATCCGTATTCTCTACCGGGGAGATGGATGTGGGGTGTAGCCGCAACGCCCAGCACACCATTCGCATGATGGATGAGAAGCCCTTCAGAGAACGTTCTCGCCGACTCGCTCCCCGGGATGTGGAGGGCATTAGGGCCGCTATCCATGACATGGAGACCACAGGGATTGTCACTGAGTCCGGAAGCCCATACACCTCCCCTATAGTGTTGGTGACAAAGAAAAATGGAACTGTGAGGCTGTGTGTAGATTATTGGACGCTGAACAATCGGACGGTGCCGGATCAGTATAACCTCCCTCGTATAGAAGAGATCCTCAATGCCCTACACGGGAGTCAGTGGTTCAGCATACTGGATCTACGGTCTGGGTACTATCAAGTCCCGATGAGCCTAGAGGATCAAGAAAAGACAGCCTTCGTCTGCCCCCTGGGGTTTTATCAGTTCACCCGCATGCCCCAAGGCATATGCAGAGCACCCGCCACCTTCCAGCGATTAATGGAGAAGACGTTGGGTGACCTCAACCCCCAAGAATGCCTGGTGTACCTAGATGACATCATAGTCTTCGGGAAAACCCTGGAGGAGCATGAGAATCGTCTCTTGAAGGTACTGGATAGGCTGTCCGCAGAAGGCCTCAAACTCTCTCTGGACAAATATCGGTTCTGCCGGACCTCAGTAACGTATGTAGGGCACATAGTGTCCGGCGCCGGAATCGCCACTGATCCCGCTAAGATAGAAGCTGTCGTTAACTGGCCTCGCCCCGAGAATGTGGGGGAGCTACGCTCATCCCTGGGTTTCTGCGGCTACTATCGGCGATTTGTGGAGGGGTATTCACGTAGGGCCAAAGCCCTCAATAGTCTGCTCCGCATATACCCATCTGAAATGGGCCAAAAGACCCACTCTGCCAAACAGCCCTTCGGGGATAAATGGACCCCCGAGTGTGACCAAGCCTTCCACGACCTGAAGCAGAGCCTGACTGCTGCTCCGGTCTTGGCCTACGCCAATCCCGACCAACCCTACATCCTACACGTGGACACCAGCCTGAGCGGCCTAGGAGCCGTGTTGCATCAAAAATATCCCGAGGGGTTGCGACCCGTAGCATATATCAGCCGCAGTCTCACAACCAGTGAACAGAACTCTCCGGTACACAAGCTCGAATTCTTGGCCCTTAAGTGGGCCATAGTGGATAAACTTCGGGACTATCTGTACGGGGTGTCGTTCGAAGTACGCACCGACAATAATCCAAACTGGATGTGACCTCAGCCAAACTGGATGTGACCGGACATCGCTGTTTGGCCGCGCTCTTCAAATACAACTTCACCTTGAAATACAAACCTGGACCATTAAACATTGGGGCTGACGCCTTGTCGAGGTGACCGGGGTCGATCCCTACCAACGACGAAGATCAGTGGGAGGAGATCCCCGGGCCCGGAATAAGAGCCCTCTGTGTCACGGCATCCATCATAGATGAGCAAGTAGCCTTTTCGGAATTACGGGTGGCTGACTCCCTAGGGTGCAGCCCTACCGCTACACCTGAAGCCTATCGTGACCCGAGTGGGATGCATGTTACCCCCGATCAGATCATTGCTTGGGAAGACCTGGTACGTTACCAAGAACAAGATCCGGTCGCAGGAACTATCCGGGAGGCCATTCGACAAAAGCGACGGGGCCTGCTTCGCCAGACTCCGGGGGATGTCGGAGGTATACCAATGCGGGAGGCGGATACATTTGAAATCCAAGATTGGCTGTTGTACCGAGTGGTGAAGTATCATGACCACCCAGGTCGCCGCCAACTAGTGTTGCCAAAACGACTACAATACTTAGTGTTGAAAGCTCTCCATGATGAACACGGACATCTGGGGCTAGACAAGACTTTCGGACTAGTAAGAGATATGAGAGAATCCGTAGAGCATCACTGTTGTAGGTGTGTGCGGTGTATCCAACGCAAGACTCTACCCACTCGAGCTGCCCCCATGGGCCATCTAAAGAGTATGGGACCTATGGATTTAGTCTGCATCGACTTCTTGTGCATCGAACCCGACACCCATTGTATAGGGAACGTGCTGGTCATCACTGATCATTATACCCGCTACGCCCAGGCCTTTCCGACCAAAGATCAAAAAGCTATTACGGTGGCTAAGGTTCTCTGGGAGAAGTATTTCATGCATTATGGGTTACCTCAACGTCTGCACTCCGACCAGGGACGGGAATTTGAAAGTAAACTAATAAAAGATTTGCTGAACCTCTTGCACATTAAAAAGTCCTGTACTACTCCTTAATACCCAGAAGGGGATGCTTTGCCCGAACGTTTCAATCGCACTCTGCTGGACATGCTGGGCATGCTAACAGGGGTAAAGAAGACTACAGTAAGTGGAGTCGCCACGTGGAAACTCTAGTCCATGCTTATAATTGCACCAGACACGAATCTACCGGGTTCTCGCCCTACTTTCTTATGTTTGGCCGTGAAGCCCGTCTACCAGTGTATATACAATTGAGAGTCTCCACAGATGGGGTGCACAATTCTACCCATTTTTGCTATGTGCAAAGATTGCAGGAGAATCTACAGAAGGCCTATGGGCAAGTCGAGCGATCCACCGAAAAATTGAATGCCGGGAACAAAAGGCGCTATGATCACAAAGTAAAACATAAAGACATTAAAACTGGCGATGCCGTACTGCTCCGCAACCTGGGTGTACCGGGAAAACATAAGTTGGCTGACCGGTGGCGGGAGGGGGTGTACGAAGTAGTTTCTCAAATGCCTGGCCTTCCAGTCTACCGGATAAAAGACTCAGAGGGCCGGATAAAAATGTGGCATCGAAATCATCTGCTCCCTATTCCCCAAATAGAAGAAGGAGAATTAGAGTGGCCTACATCTCCCCTGAGAGGGAACTGTCATCAGGACAAGAAAGTCTGGACGATTCACAGGAAGGAACCTCTCAAAGGGGCCTTCCGGCCGCTGGAGCATCTCCCGGAGGAGCCACGGGCAAAGAGCCCCTTGGCCCCAGGACAGAGACACTGACTCCAGTGAGTCCGCAGCTAGATCCCCAGAGCCCGTGTTTTGTGCCACAAAGGGACTGTACTGACATACCCCACCCCTCAAGGGCCGAGTTGGAAATACCCGATGAGAATTGCTACTCTCCCAAAGAGGTAGCGGAAGAGCCAATTCGCAGAAGCCAAAGAGCTGGCCAACCTCCCACGAGGTTGGCTTATGATCAGTTTGGGGCACCCCATTATGAGTCTCAGCAGTTGGCTCGCAGCTGGGTTAAATCAGTGATTATCATGTTCAGTGAAATGTACAAGTTGATAGAGAACCCAATGTATTAGTGTTTTTCATTATATAAATGGTTGTGTTGTTGTCGTTTTCCAAGCGGGGATGTTGGAATCCACACGGGGGAGGATAGAGCCGTGACCCCTGATTCACCCCAAAGAATGGGAGGTTGCATTTGCAAAGAGTAGTTGCGAAAGCCCGCGAAGGAGGAGAGTACATTTGGCGGGAGAGGAGCAGTCCCTTTACCCAGCAGCCCTGCGGGGAGGGTCAGGTGAGAGCGTCTAGCCTATGGGTGGAGGAGTTGCCAGAGATATAGGCAGTGGTTGCGCGCACGTGCAGGCAGAGCTGATTGGAGAGACGAGGAGACGGAGAGACTGCGCGGGGAGGTTGTACCACCCGGCGCAGGCCATGTGCCCCGGGCCCAGCTAGCCCTGAGTCACCTTAGAGACAAGCTGAGCTAGGGACCGCCTTAGTAAGGATCATACCCCCGTACTGTTAGTTTTGCCCGGGACTATTCTGTTGAGAGGGAGGTCTGGGCTCAGACCCCTTGGGAGTTGCCAGAGTCCGAGAGGGAGCGCCCCGGACCCTAGAGAGAGAGAGAGAGCGGTGTTGACACACAGAGACCCTTTTCGAAGATCGTTACAGTTCCGAGCACCGGAGTGCTCGGCAGGTATTTCATCAAGTGCACCAACTGTATCTTTCATTCACCCGAGACATAGTGGATGCGCAGTCACCCATACACACACATAAGGCCTGTTGTGAGCGGGAGAACTGAGTAGTATTATTGGACACGGGGTGGGCTCACCCGGTGGCTGGATTGGGGGATTGTTGTTGGCGTCCGCCGAGGTGCAAGTTATTGTTGGCATCCGCCGAGGCGCAAGTGATGGTGACGTCCGCCGTGGCGTGTTATATAATGTGTACCTGCATACCGGAATGTCATGGCATGTAATGTACCGTGAGTTTGACCTACCAGTAAAAGAGATTGGTTTTAGAACTTGGCTGTGTAAGTGTAATTCTTGTATATACGTCCTGCGAAGACTCACTCCCCCTTTGGCGGGATCTGTCACAGGTGGAGGCGCTGCACTTGATATATATATATATTGCGCGCACCCCAGGGTCTCTGTGGCAGAGACTTAGGCCTTGTGAGCCAGCAGGTAACACAGCAGATAGTAGCAGCTTGCTAGTTATTGGAAGCAGGGCTACACCAGTATGAAGTTTTTTTTTAATATAGAAACTATAAGCTGATATCATTCTTTACTGGTGGTGTTACATTTTATTGCTCCAATATGAACATTTTTCATAGTTGTTTTAAGTGAGAAATCAAGATCACAAGAGCCCATACTTACTAAGCAGTCTTCTGCCGTAAGACACATTCTGATGCTGGAAGACACCTTACAGTCTATCCCCTTCCTGTGAACGGACCGTATGGTGTATCCCAGCATGGCAGAAGACTGATTAGTAAAAATGACTCATAGGGGCCTATTTACTAAACTTTGTTAAGTTCAAAGCATTACTGAGCGGGTTTGCATGTTCTTACCGCACTATAAGAGAGTTGTGTCAAAATGGTATTTACTAAGAAAAATCGCAAGTTTTGATCGTGCACCAAAAAAATGCCAACTCACACTACTTTTGTTTGCTTGATGAACAACAAGTCGCTCCAACAGTCTGTAAGAGCTGCACAGAGAGAGCTGCACAGAAAGACGCTGATTCTCCGTGCACAGCTCTTACAGGCTATCGCACAGTTTTAATAACATTTTTCATAACACAGTGTTCAAGCAGGGCGTCTCCGGAGCTGAACCGCATTCCTTTCAGCCTTGGGGACCCCCTGACTCCCGAGTCCGGGAAAATAAAAACAACTTAATTACCTTAGCGGCTAGCCACTAAGGTAATGGAGTGGTTAAGCTAAAGTACCTGATTTGTTGGGGTAGGGTGGGTGGGTTAAGGAGGTAATTGTCCCGGGGTGGGTGGTTAGGCCACCTGGGTGGGTAGCGGGGGAGAGGAGGTTACCCCTTAATTAGCATAGTGGCTATAAACCGCTAGGGTGATTAAGGGGTTAGTGGCCAGTAGTTAGTATTTTTTAATTTAATGCTGCTGCCCACAAAAGACACAGATGATGCGGAGGAAGACAAGGATGGCCTTCATACTGGCAGGGTTAAGTACAACTCTTCCGCTACTTTATACTGGCTGGCAAATGTGTTATTTTTAATGGGCAAATGCTCTATTATCCAGATCTGGATAATTGGAATTTGCTCATTAGTGTACTGTATGTGTTGGGGGAGGTTATATTTTTTTATTATATTGCACTGGTATGATTATTTGAATGGGAAGGGTGGGTGTTTAGGCCTTGTGGGAGGGGTTAACCCCTCCATTACCTTTGTAGTTGGAACCGCTAAGGTAATGTAGGGGTTATCTCCTACAGTACTGCAACCCTCTCAGGAGACCTAAACACCCATCCTGGAGCAACTAGAAGCTTCACCCACCCCCTCTACCAACAACAAAGCAGTGCCTGCTATTTAACCCCTTCATAACCTTAATGGTTAGCCACTAAGGTAATGAAGCTGGCTGTAATTTTATTTTTATTACCTAGTATTGAATCTGGGGTCTCCAGAGCTGAAAAGTATGCAGGTCAGCTCCGGAGAACCCCAGAGACCCCCGGATTCAATCCTATGCAGTAAAAATAAAATGAACTCTGTGATACAGTATGTGTAGCCAAATGCCCCTGACTATAGCCTTCTACTGGCCTAAACACTATAAGTCCTGATAGGAACAGGAAGTGTTGGGTTAAACTCCTGTGCAGGGCCTAGCCTGCAGTTGCAGCCACGAATGGGTACTATGTTGCCTTATCCAGGGGCAGGCCTAAACCGACAGTTGGAGTGTCATACCTGTGGAGGGTACTGACTGGGTCACATGTATATGGTGGTGTACCTGGACCTGCTATGTTATGTGACAAGCCCTTCCCCCAGGGTATAAAAGCTGATACTTCATCAAATTGAGCGTGCTCTGAGGTGGATGGTTATGGTGCTGTGTATACCCTTTTCCCTATAAGAGTGTTGAGGAGATTAGGAGGGGCTCTTGGGGCCTCAAGCCCCGGGGGTTTGCTCAAGGGAAGGAGATGTCCTCCTGTACATGCAATACATCTGCCGTTGGACCCAATATGCTGTGTGGTTATTGGGGAGGAGTATGGCCTGTGGGACCATCCTGCAATGCGCAGGATCCTCATGGGATGGAGGCGCTGCACCGTAAGAACTACAAGAAAGCCTGCCCTGTTGCTGCTCCCAAATTCCACCCGCGGAGAAACTCAGACCTCCTGAACCAGCAGGTGAGTGACACTACGAAGGGAAAACTACCAAGGGAAAACACCCATGTAGTGGCCAGATCTTCTGTGGCAGGGGGGAACAGGTGGTACATATGCAAATTGCGATTCCGATCTCTCCACCCTTTAGATTGCAAGAAAATAATGAGAATTTTTATGGTAAGATATGCATCTCGGAGCTTAGTGAATAGCAGATTCTGGCAAAAAAAATTGAGTTTGGGCATTTTTTCAGCGAACACAATAGTGCTTAGTGGTAAAGCTTGATAAAAAGCCGTTTCAGTGCGCATACAGTAGCAACTCTTGCAATATCACTTGAAAAAGGCACTTAGCCAGCATTAATGCACTTAACAAAGTTTCGTGTATAGGCCCCTTAGTCTGTTCTTCAGGTGTGATAGATTTTGCGCAAGCTTTGAAGAGCATGTACTGTACTGTAGTACCCTTCATCACATATGACCACTTTTAATATATGTTGTGTATATATACTTTCCTCACTGGTCTCTAAACTGAGATCATGTTCCATACAGTATATAGCTCAATCCCGTTATAACGCGATCTGTTACATCGCGAATCCGCTTATAATGCGATGCAAGCGTGGCTCCCAAATGTTCATATTTATGAATACTTTACAACACGATTATTGGTATCTTAAATACTTTATTGTACAATGCACACAATTGTACATTATTTCTAAGGCGATCCGCTTATAACGCGATGTGATTCTTTGGACCGCAAGCACAGCGTTATAAGGAGGTTGAGCTGTATATGACAATTGTTCCTTTTCATCCAATAAAATACATTGTTTTCTTAATCTTCACGTTGAGTACATAAAATGTACTACAGACCGTGTAGTATTTAATTTACCAGTGCTTCTACGGTTATAGAATTATTTTGGCTAAGGTACCCCACTTTGGCACTGCACTGTGAAGGTAATAGGAAATGTGACACAAGTAAACTTAAGAATTTGTACTGAAATACCCTGGTTCAAGAATATATTTTTGGCAAAGAAAAACAAAACAGCACACAGAACTGTTATTGTAAAACAGGAATCCACAAAGTGGCAGATGTTGGAGAAAGGCGTGTGGTGAATATGTCAACTGCTACAGGTCAAGACAAACCTAACAGCTCTACTAGCAGGAATGAAAACTCCCAAGGGCTTGGAGAACTGATTAATTAGGAATAATGAATGCTGTCTATTTTGTTTACCCTGCTTTCTGTGAATGTGTCACCATTATTATGACATATCTCTGCCTTTTATTTGCCTTACTTGCCCAAGTAGTCTCAACAAAAATCCACTTTTTTATGGTCTCCATAAACTTCTACGCATAACTAACTTGTGATAAAAGCTCGAATATGTTTTATAGGTTGCTTTGCTCACGCTGATACCTTTTATCAACAAAAACGTTTTTCATATTCTGTTTTGCCTATTAACTTTTCAAGCCACATAGGCTCAGATGACGAAGATACATGTTTTCTCAAAATCCCATACCTTTAACATTTAATGTTCACCTTGATTGACCAAAGAAAAAATATACAAGGCTATTAATCTTTGGGGACTCAAATCAGTATCAGTTGGATTTCAGGGTTATGGACCGCAAAATGACATTTTAATGGAAAAGTACTAGCGTCTATCAGTGAGACATACTGCTAAACCTAAAAATCAGTGAGACTCACAGAAAATCAGTGACCATTGACATGTCTGAAATTGTCGCAATGTGTCAAGGAGCAAACTTTATACATAGCACTTAATCTCAATAATCAATAAATGATAAAACTAAATATTAAACTTCATGTTAACTTAACTATCAAAAAAATGTATGCCGCAAGATAAAGTTAGACTACATAAAGTGTGCGCTAAATGGGGTGTAAGTAAAATAATTTACAGATGGTGTCAATTAGCGACATGTCTACATACTTATCCTGAAAAGATGAATAAAGGGAAAGTATATAGGTCCTGGAGAAGTGTAGATTTGCTGCAGTTTGTGACAGATTTAAGGGGATCAGCATAAGAGCTCTTCCTCGCTGGAATTACAGTACAGATGAGGCAGGACTTATTGCCCTTGTGCCGGATGAGTTTTCACTGTGATGTAACGGCAGCACTATTTCAGCAGCTGCTGCTTTTACGCTGCAGCTTCGGATCATGGTGAATCCTGCTACATCTTTACAGTGCAGTGAGCTATAAAACCATACAAGTATCCTCTTCAAGTGTGTGTGTGTGTGTGTGTGTGTGTGTGTGTGTGTGTGTGTGTGTGTGTGTATGTGTGTATATATATATTGTGGCAGGACGGCCTCGCGGCAGGGTCAGTAAGACGCTAGACATGTTGGGAAACGTTAAACTATAGTGGTTTATTGGCCACAACCAAAATATAGTACGGGTGCACTGTCCCTTTAAGAAACTACTTTCTAGAAATTAAAGCCTAGTCCCGTTAGGGAAACTAACTCACTTCTTGAGCCCTTATTAACAGGGCAGCCAGGTAATCTGGTTATGCCCAAAACATATGCTACACAAAGGATAACCAATAAGTATAATACTAAAGTCTTATCTGTGTTGCAGCTCCAACATCAAACAGGAACACGGTTCCGGGGAGCAGGCTGTGTCCAGCTCGCAGCAATCTTTATCTAATCTTTATCCTGGGTTGGGGTCCCAGCAGCAAAGCTCCTCGCAGGACTGGGGGACCAGAACAACAGCTACGGCTTCCTGGCCGGGAAAATTCTCTCCACCCTCACGTGGAAAAACAAGCTCACCTTATGTGAGCAACTACCTGCTTTTTAAAGCACTTGTTTCACTGATGAGTTCAGCCCCAGCTTAATCAGTCTTCAGCTGTGCTTTCTCTCTGAAGAGATTAACACTCTGTACTGGCTGCAGCGTCTCTCCATTCACTATTCTAGCCTACTGAGTTAGTGACTCTGTCACAATATATATATATATATATATATATATATTGTATATATATATATATATATATATATATATATATATTTAATCCAATGCACAGCCGGCACACCATATGCAAGTAAATAAGTTTTGGTGCTTATCCCATAAAGCAATAACAGACCATACGATACCGGTTGCAACACGACATCAAGGGACAACCGGTATCGTATTTTTTTTTTTCTCTCTCTCTCTCTCTCTCTCTCTCTCTCTCTCTCTCTCTCTCTCTCTCTCTCTCTTTTGATTTAATACATGAATTATATGTACTGTCTATATAATTTATATCCAAATAATTCCCTCCTGATATATTACTATTAATTTTATTGATCTTAACATTATTAGAATTAAGATGAGTTATCTTATTAAAATTTAACCTTTTAGAACGTGCCAAGATTTTTTTCATGAATTTTTATGTATATTTTATATAAACCATTAAAGACTTTATATGTCATTTTTTCTGTTGTATATAAACAGATGAATAGCCTGTTTCCACTGAGTGTGTTACACAATCGCTGATTTGATAGGCAGCAAATACCCAATCAGAAATGGATGGCGAGTCTGTCAATCAACCAATGATTTTACAACTAAGGGTATAAATATAAATGTTTTATAAGATTAAATTATACTCCTGATGAAGGCCCTATAGGACGAAACGTGTAGGGTTGTTAGAGGAAACACCCTTTATCTGTCTGTTGCATTCTGTATGATACATATACAGTAAACAGCTTTATACCACATTGCTGTTGTAAGTCTGTTTTTCTCCATATCTCTACAACACACTGAGATCCCTGATTGCAACAAGCGGTTACTCCTGTGTATTCCCTCTCATGAGAGGTGTTAGCCATGGAGCTCCAGTGCATAGGCTAATGCGCATTTTCTAGCGCGCACACAGGGGCTGTTGAGAGGGGAGGGGCTGGTGCATACACAGCTGACGGTGATGCAACCAGATTTTGTGAGAGACACTGGGAGACACCGGAAGGCGCTACACGTGGACGAGAGTCGCGTCCCTACCAGGAGCGAGCCACGGATGCCAGGAGGAAACCAGGTGAAATCTGCCCAAGTTACACGGAGTGTTTGCAAGGTATTTTGAGTAAATTGGAGGCTATACGGAGCATTGTGTGGAGGTCTGTAAAGGAGAAGCGAGTGGCTGGATGACGACTCAGCATTTAAACAGCTGAGGCGCTTCAGTGTCTTTTTTTAAGACACAATATAAGTGAATATAAGCATTTTAAAGCGTGAAGGTCCCAATACCATCTTTCCCTGAAAGGCTACGCAGAGACTTTAGAACTTTTAACTCTGAACATTATCACAAGACATTGCATACCCCACAGCTCAACTACATTGGAACTTCCCTTGCAGTTCAGACTTTTTCCCTTTCTAACAGCTTTTTCAAGACCTTGATTGTTCCTGCATATCCATTTAATTCTTGCTGGCGCTACAATTTATTCAATTGGTGAAGCTATTGATAATACTGTCATTATATGGATGTTTTTTAGATAGTCATTTATATATCTACATTGCGCCGGGTGCATTGTATACTATTTACATTATGGTTTTGTGTTCAAACCGACATTGTGGCTGCATAGTGTAGAAATCTCTTCACCCAAGTTTTTGTGCACTTGATATTTAATTGATATATATATATACAGTGCTTGACAAATCACCCAAAAATCTACTCGCCGAACCAAAAAATCTACTCGCCACCTAGTCCCGCCCCAACCCCGCCTCTAGTCCCGCCCCCAACCCCGCCTCTAATCCCGCCCCCAGCCTCGCATTTAAAAAAAACTAGAAATGAAATAAATTGAATAGATTCCTAGTAAGAACATTCGTTTTTGACATAAGTTTATTTATTGTATTACATGATACTACAATTAGTTCGTGTGTGTGTGTGTGTGTATAAATGTCGAATCTAGAAAAAAAAGCCAGATGTGAATGACTAGTTTCCTGCACCCCTTAACTAGTGTCTGGATGCCCCCGCTTCACAATATTTAAAGCAGCAATCCCGCCTGGGATCTTACCTGATCCGCAATCCCTCAATGTCCTGGTACTTCATTCCCGCAATGTTATACATTGGAGGGGAGGTGTTCCCTACCTGTCTTCTGGGTTACGGGGGATTCCAATGTCTTCTGTGTGAAGCTTAAGTCAGATCTGGAAGAGAGCAGTATAAGTTATTTCGGTGTAGTATAGGGCAGTTAAGATATACAGGGTAAATAAAATATCCAGATCCAGATTGTGAGGCGGAGAGAGGGTGAGATAGAGAGAGGGTGAGACAGGGAGAGGGTGAGACAGGGAGAGGGTGAGACAGGGAGAGGGTGAGACAGGGAGAGGGTGAGACAGGGAGAGGGTGAGACAGGGAGAGGGTGAGACAGGGAGAGGGTGAGACAGGGAGAGGGTGAGACAGGGAGAGGGTGAGACAGGGAGAAGGTGAGACAGGGAGAGGGTGAGACAGGGAGAAGGTGAGAAAGGGAGAAGGTGAGACAGGGAGAGGGTGAGACGGAGAGAGAGGGTGAGAGAGACGGGAGAGAGGGTGAGAGAGACGGGAGAGAGGGTGAGAGAGACGGGAGAGAGGGTGAGAGAGACGGGAGAGAGGGTGAGAGAGACGGGAGAGAGGGTGAGAGAGACGGAGAGAGGGTGAGAGAGACGGGAGAGAGGGTGAGAGAGACGGGAGAGAGGGTGAGAGAGACGGGAGAGAGGGTGAGAGAGACGGGAGAGAGGGTGAGAGAGACGGGAGAGAGGGTGGGAGAGAGACGGGAGAGAGGGTGAGAGAGACGGGAGAGGGTGGGAGAGAGGGTGAGAGAGGGTGAGAGAGGGTGAGAGAGGGTGAGAGAGACGGGAGAGAGGGTGAGAGAGACGGGAGAGAGGGTGAGAGAGACGGGAGAGAGGGTGAGAGAGACGGGAGAGTGAGTGAGAGGGTGAGAGGGTGAGAAACGGGAGAGAGGGTGAGAGAGTGAGAGACGGGAGAGAGAGTGAGAGACGGGAGAGAGGGTAAGAGAGTGAGAGACGGGAGAGAGGGTGAGAGGTGGAGAGAGGGTGAGAGACGGGAGAGAGGGTGAGAGAGATGGGAGAGAGGGTGAGAGAGATGGGAGAGAGGGTGAGAGAGACGGGAGAGAGGGTGAGAGAGACGGAGAGAGGGTGAGAGACGGAGAGAGGGTGAGAGACGGAGAAAGGGTGACTGTGGGGGGATGGGTTGACTGGGTGGGGTGACTGACTGGGTGATTGTGTGGGGTGACTGGGTGACTTGGCGACGGGGGGAGGGTATGATTGACTTTATGACTGACTGGGTGGGGTGGTGACTGACTTGGGTGGGTAGGTGACTGACTTGGGTGGCTGGGTAGGTGACTGACTTTAGGTAGGTGACTGACTGGGTGGGTAGGTGAGTGACTGGGTGGGTAGGTGACTGACTGGGTGGGTGGGTAGGTGACTGACTGGGTGGGTGGGTGGGTAGGTGACTGACTGGGTGGGTAGGTGACTGACTGACTGGGTGGGTGGGTAGGTGACTGACTGGGTGGGTAGGTAGGTAGGTGACTGACTGGGTGGGTGGGTGACTGACTGGGCGACTGACTGCCTGTGAGCATTTAGCCCCCCCCCCAGCTTATCTCTCTTCTCTCCTCTCCCCCCCCCAGTCTCTCTCTCAGTCCTCTCCCTACTCCAGCCTGTCTCCCTCTCTGCTCTCTCCCCAGTCCAGCTTGTCTCCCCCTTGCATCTCTGTTCCCCCCCACCTCTGTTCACACACCCCCACCTCTGTTCACACCCCCCCCCCACCTCCGTTCACCGCCCACCCCCACCTCCATTCACCGCCCACCCCCACCTCCGTTCACCGCCCCCCTTACCTCCGTTCACTCCCCCTGCACGTTGCCCGCCCCGCGGGGCCTAAATGGGAGGCCGCAGCAAGAGCGGAGCGAGGCGCCTGCTGCAGGGGGGAATAGATCTGGGACCCGGCAGCCCGACATGGCACTGATGGCGCCGGGTTTGATCCCCCGCAGCCTCCCGCTCCAGCTCTGCAGTGGGTAGTTCGAGTCCCCGTCGCCGTCCTATCCCCGTCCCATCCCCTCCTCCCCCGGTACCTGCTCGGGCCTGGCCCACTGCAGCCTCCCGGAATAGCGGCTCCAGCTCTGCAGGGGATGGTGTGTGTCCCCCCCCCAGTACCTGCTCGGGCCCGGCACACCGCAGCCTCCCGCGGAACTGCAGCCCCAGCTCACTAACACACACACACACTACAAGGAACGGAACGAACACACACACACACACACGAAACAGAGCCGGGAGTCCCACTCAACAGAGGTATGTGGGTATCTGGGGCCTGCGGGCGACATCGAGGTCTGCGGGTGACATTAGGGGGCCTGTGGGGAACATCGGAGGGCCTGCGGGGGGGAAATTGAGTATGTGGGGGCATGCGGGGGACATCCTCCCCGATGGGAAACGTGGCCGGATGGGGACGCGCTGGATCCAGCAGCTAACTTTGCTAGCGCGCGCCCCCCCACCGGCTGCATCCATGGGGACGGAAGTCAGAGCCCCTGACAGCAAGCGGGGATCAGGGGCAGGGGAGGGGGGAGAGAGAGGCTGACCCAGAGCTGCCAGCCGGCCCTCTTCCCCGCGTCAGACCAATCAGGGAGAGGAATTATTTATTTATTTATTTAAAAAAAAAATTGAACATTTTGGCGCGAGCAGGGGAATTAATAGAGTTGCAGCATGGCTCGCCAGCGGCCTAAATCCACTGGCCACGGGCGAGTGGTTATTATTATTTGTCGAGCACTGTATATATATATATATATATATATATATATATATATATATATATATATATATATATATATAAAGAAGAAGTGACCTAGGTGCAAAATGCAGGGAGAGGAAGAGAAGAGGGGGGGGGAGAAAAATATCATAGGGCAGTATATCAAATCAATCAGGACTTAGGTGGTGAGATATGCAATTACCGTTTGTCAGCAATTTAAAGCCTTTAATCCACAGTGGGACTCAGGAACTCTGCTACTGATGAACTTCAATTTCACAGCTTCACCATCGTTCTGCTGCTGGAAGGTGTCTTGTCACGGAATGGATCTCGCAGGGGAGGGGGGGGGGGGAGGGGGGCGGGGGGAGAGGGAAGGAGAGTAATATAGGAGAAAAGGAATATAGTGTAAAACCTTTAATAAAATTCCTATCTAAAAACAACAGTTGGTATCCCACTCACATGTGTTGAATCGGATCAGAGCAGTTGAGAGTTTAAACTGAGTCTCTCACACTCATAGCACAGAAACGCCGGTCCACTGCACGGCTGGTATACCAGAGTCCTTCCGCATCACGTGTGACGGCTCCAACTCTCGCGAGAGTTCGTCTTCTACAATCCCTCTGTCACGGCTTCTGCTCTGGTGCCGGGGGTTTCTCTGCAGTGGGTCTCTGTCTGCTCCACCAATGCGCATGCCCTACGCGTTTCTCCACTTGGGCTTCGTCAGGGGCTACCAGGGGCGCGAGCAGGGCGCGAGCAGGGGAATTAATAGAGTTGCAGCATGGCTCGCCAGCGGCCTAAATCCACTGGCCACGGGCGAGTGGTTATTATTATTTGTCGAGCACTGTATATATATATATATATATATATATATATATATATATATATATATATATATATATATATATATATATATATATATATATAATCAAAAAATAAATAGATTATACCGTTCTGTGGCTAACGAAATGCTTTTATTTGTGCGAGCTTTTGAGATACACTGATCTCTTCTTCTGGCGATGTTACAATGAATTAAGCAAGCAAAAGCTATACTATAAACAGTGTCTATTGGAATGTTATCTGTGCTGGTCCTTCCCCTGGTGTGGATGTGTTTTATGGCTGGAGGTGTCAAAAGGTTCCTGAAAGCAAGTGATGAAAGTTATTGTAACATCGCCAGAAGAAGAGATCAGTGTATCTCGAAAGCTCGCACAAATAAAAGCATTTCGTTAGCCACAGAACGGTATCATCTATTTATTTTTTGATTATTGAAGCTCGGCTAACACGGTACTGATACCTCTACATATCTTCGTAAAGGATCAGACGCATCTGACCCTTGACCTCCAGATGTCGCGGTGTCCAGCCTTCTGGTCCCAGATGACTGCAACCGCGGCAACTCTGTGCTCTGTCTCTAGCCAGTATACAGTAAGGTGACAATACTTCCACTATAGGGCGTACCTGCAGCTCAGCCACCTACTGGGACTCAGGGTATGCTCCTAAGGGCCTGCAGGGATAGCTGTCCTATGCAGGTGGGTCATGGACCCCCTGCACTCGCACTACCTCCTCTGGCTCCTTCCAGATCTCCTCTCACTAGCGTGGTCTCTCCCCCACGCTTCCCTTTCCTGTCTCCGTAAACCTAGCCTTCTCATTGGTTCCTCCCGTCAGGTGAACACTCTAGGGCTCATGGGAATTGTAGTTCCCCCACAGAGCCTTTTCCTTACAGGCCCATCGTTCGCGCTCTTCCATTGCGCATGCGCGACCTTTCCACTTTCTCAGTGCCCTTGACAAGGTTGCGCAACAACATGGCGGCACCCTGTACTAGTGGCTGGCCCGTAGTCTCTCCTCTTTATGTGGGAGACCTATCCCATGCCTTTTCAGGCAAGCTCCCCTCCTTTCTAACTACAGTATACCCTAGGTTATTCCTTTTAGTCTGAACCCCCCACTCCCCTGCTAGAACTTGCTATATGGTGGGACACCACTAGACCGGGTGGTTTACCAATTTGATGGCCTTCTCTGCACCTGATCAAGGAGGCTGTCCCCTTAAATGTTGTGCTGTTGTCTTGGTTATCTGTAATAGGATGAACTGAACTCAAAGTTGAACCAGAATGTGTGCGCTGGAGTACTTCATTTTTAGATTTATTCAACCAAATAGCATGTGCATTTTAATCTTTTGAAGCTCTATATAAAAATAAAAGCATAGATACCCATAGAACCATATATTTCAAACACATTTTTTTCAACATGCATAGTACTGTAAGAATATCATGCAATGTCACATCCCAGCGGGCTTATCGGGATAACTAAGTAGTACCAGATTTTTCTTCCTCACTTCTTCCGCCATATTGATCCATGGTGGACCAAGAAAAAGTTCCCCCTTCCTGCTTCTGCTTAGAAATAATGTGCGTATCAGATTTCTAAACCTGACAGGTTCTGTTTTGGGGCATTTTGATTCCGTTCCCCCTCACCACTACCCTGCCACCCATTTGGACATACTTAATCTTTCTGGAATCTATGGTCCTGATGCTGGCCATAGCAGGCCTCTGTATGTGAATCCAGATTTAGAGGATCCCTGTTCTCTGGCAGAGTGCCCAATAAATTCCAAGATACAATCTAGAATCCATGGTGCGCTGTCCCTTTCGACTGTATTCACAACCCATGCTGGAATGTAATGGTAGTGGGGTGGGTGAGGTATGGGCCTGACGGGTGAGTGAAGGAAGAAGGTATGGGCCTGAACAGGGTGGTGAAGACTGGGAGTCCCTGAGTAATACTGGGTTCCCTAGTGTGAGATATGGTGGCCAGTTCTCCATCGTCCCATATAATTCTAACCAAAGTTACAGTTATCAGTAATCAAAGCTGGCATCGATTACATTTTTTGTAAGGAACCACCTGGCTTGCTACACCACACATACAGTCTCCAGGCAGGGTGCATTGGAGATGATTTTCACTTGAATATTCTGTCCCATCAGGTAGCCCCAACCTTATTCCATTGGGGTGCAGTGACTAGTTCTGGTTTCTGCTTGTCTGTTGCTTTTCTGATTCTTGAGTTCGTCACATGTTATAGGTTTCACAGGAATTGATGAGCAGGACTCTTAAATTCAAACTGTTGGGTGTAGCATGCTTAGGTTGCAACTCACATCATTTAAAAAAAACTATCTCTAAAAGGGGTAGAAACTTGTACATATTATATGAGTTTTCCTATATCTAGCACTTGAGAATCTAGTAAAATAGGATTCTCTCTCTCAGCCCAGCGATACCCATATTTCAGGGTCTGGAACTTCTGGGTGAATTGAATGTCAGGTTGCATTAAAGTGCATAAACAAAAGTTCAGTCCCATAGTGGAATTGCATAGATGCGCTCAAATGGTTTTATAAAATCTTCACATTAGAATATTCACCTGCGACTCCAATTGTGCCTATAACTCGGTGAATAAGTCACGTTGTGGTAAGAAGCATGGGGTGTGGTCACTAACTACTGGACTACAGTACAGGATCCACCCAGTAGGAGCACTGGGATGCAGTCACCAGCTGGTTGGCAATACCTGAAATTTTGGGCAGAGCAGCACGGGGAAGGACTGCAGAAGGATACTAGGGACATATATAAAATTAGTCTTTTATTGCAGCAACAGTAACAATAGAACTTTACCGGTCAGGCTGGAATCCGAGTTCCCACATAACAAGGGCGCTGACTTGAGGTGTTGAAGGGAATGAGTGAAGAGTTTTGTCCAAATGGGGGGGTCTATAGAAATCCTTTAACGAGAAACAGCAGGTGACCCTTATGTGCTTATAGGACCTTTGGCACAGGAGGTGAGCTACTTGTTGGACCTTGATTGTTCGGCCTTTAGCCTGGCTACCTCAATTTATATAGTTACATAGTAGATGAGGTTGAAAAAAGACATACGTCCATCAAGTTCAACCTATGGTAAATTTAGACGACAGATACTTTATCCCATATCTGTACTTACAGTATATTGATCCTGACAAAGGCAAATAAAAATCCCCAGTGAAATATCATCCAATGATATCTCATAAGGAGAAATATAAATTCTTTCCTGACTCCAGATATTGGCAATCAGATTTCTCCCTGGATCAACATACTTCCCATGTTAACTTATTTAGTGTATCCCTGTATACCTTTCCTTTCTAAAATGATGTCCAAACTTTTTTGAACATATCTATTGTATCTGCCATCATAGTCTCCATGGCTAATGGATTCCACATTTTAACTGCTCTTACTGTAAGTTTTGCTTAATTGCTAGAGAAATAAGTTAATGTTTAGGCCGCATTCATACTCCCCGTGACAGCGCACGACGAGAGCGTGCGACTGTGCGCGACATCCGGGTCACGTGAGCATTTCAGTCAATCAGGGCGAACCCCTCATGTGACATCACAGGCACGCCTCCGACATGCCTCCCCATTGTGTCTCCCCCTCCCAATCCCAAAGGCCATGGATCACCTCTGGGGCAGACGCGCAATGCCACGCGCTCCGTCGTGCACGTGTGCCTACTATATCCGCGGCCTTACTCAATTGGCCTCTCCCCCATTTCCCCTCTCCCGTTGTCTCTCCACCTACCCTTACCCCTTCTCCTCCTCTCCCACTCCTCCCCTATCTCCCTTTCTTTGCCTTCTCTTCCAAAAGCCCTGAATTAAAAAGTCTTGTTAAAAATGCTAATTATTGTCAGATATTTTTTTGGCATAATCTTTGGTTATTTTTATGTAATGCAAAATTATGTGACTTTGACAAATCACTTCTTAATACATTAACGCATCTCTAGTCCTAACCAGGACTGCACCTTAAATCACACTACCTTTACCATTTTCTGCAATGTTCAGAAGGTATTCATAGCTTGCAAGGGACCTATTCTTAGCACATTTATACATCTCAGTTCTTTTATGTTTTGCTGAAATAAATTGCATATGAACAATTTAACACTCTCGTGGGAAATACATTATGTTCTAAATGCTTTGTTAATTTGAAATCCTTTGATTTGACTGTGCTTTTTGCACAGAAAACTGAGGTTGAATTAGCATTAGCTAATACATTCTTTTTTTTTTTTTAACAGCTAATATCTTAAACTGAACTTAATTTACAGATGCTGCAAGACCCACGTTCTCTGGAGCCGTGGGGAAAAAAAAGCATTTTGCCGCAGCCGCAGGGAAGATGTGAACCTCGGGCAAGCTTTGTTTGTGTGTGGGCTGCATGTGCCTCTTCTATCCACTGCCAGGCAATGTCGTGGTTGGATTTCCTTGGCATTCCCCGGCAGCATAGAAACTATCTCTGGCGACATCTGTATGTATGTAAGCCACATTTGTACATTTGTGAATTATGTTATTAGGGAATTAAGTGCATGTTTCTTATTTCATTTTAATTGGTGAATAGAATACATATTTGAAGAGGAGCTTTGCATTACTCTGCAGGATAGCCATCAGTTCAAAATTAGGAACTATTTCTAATAATGAGCAAATCCTTGGCACAAATGATTTCAGATGGCAATATTGCCATTTAGTTCCTAATGAGATCGCTGCTGTGAATAACAGGTCTGATGTGCTGAGTAGTGAGGCTGCTTAGTCCTTAGCTACTGTCAGAGACGTATGTCTACAAAATGTTCAATAATATATTGTTCTTCCACTCACTGACACTAACATATTATTCCATTTTCTACAGAATGTTTGAGTATTGTTGTTAGCATTATGAGCCGCAGGGGCAAGGTAAATCACTTTCCCCAGTGGTGTTCTTGTAGGGAGAAGGGTGCTGAAACACTAAGCAAAGAAAAATGAATTGATAAACTACAGTACAACTCATAATTCATCTTTTAAATAAAGAAACGTGGCAGAAAAAAAACATACACACTCATTTATTCCAGCCCCAGTACTAATCATTTAATGATCCCTATTTAAATTTCCTTGATCCAAAAAAAAACAAAAGATTGTATTGTATTGTATTGTATGTCTTTATTTATATAGCGCCATTAATGTACATAGCGCTTCACAGTAGTAATACATGTGGTAATCAAATAATTAACAGATAATATAAATAACAGGTCATGGAAATAAGTGCTTCAGACATAAAAGTAACATTAAGGAAGAGGAGTCCGTGCCCCGAGGAGCTTACAGTCTAATTAAAAGATACCAGAATGCCATTCCCTTGAGTTCCCCCACAAAAATAGCTCTAACTTTACCATGCATTATTATTCTTGATATATTCTTTCAAATATATCTTTTGTTTGTAAAGTGCCAACGTATTCCACAACGCGGTACAATCGGGGTTTAGAGATTTGATAATGATATAAACAGAGTTAAATACAAATACAGGCAATCCTCGTTTTACGACGCTTCGTTTTACGACGAACGGCTTATCCAACGCTATTCAATGCATCCGTATGGCCGTTTTTACGACGCCTGAACGGCTTATCCGACGCTCTTTCGGCGCTTTGCAAAATTGCTACAATTGTCCAATCAGAAGGCTGCATGTTAGGGAAATCATTCTGAACAGTCTGTGTGAATGTGTAGTGGTTTATTTTAGGCCCTAACCATGTCTGATAAAAGCAAAGTGGTGTTGCTCCAAAAAGGATTAGAAAATCTATTACTTTGGAGACAAAACAAAACATAATAAAGCGCTCTGAGAAAGGAGAGACGAACACACAAATTGGACGTGCCTTGGATATACCTCGCACAACTATTGTGACAATAATAAAAGATAAGGCAAAAATCTTAGAACAGATTAAGGGCTCAGCTCCTATGCAAGGTACAACAATAAGGCAATATGTTGGGCATATTGCTGAGGTAGAAAAACTCCTCATCATATGGCTGGAAGATCAATCCCAGCATCATGTGCCTATTAGTTTAGCCTTAATTCAGGCGAAGGCTTTGAGTCTTTATGAGGACATTAAGCACCAGTGTGGAGAAGGGTCCACTGATGAAACGTTCACTGCAAGTAGGGGCTGGTTTATGCGGTTTAAAGAGAAGGCAAACTTGCATAACATTAAAGTGACCGGTGAAGCTGCTAATGCTGATGAGGATGTAGCTAAAAACTTCCCTGTTACATTGGCCAAAATTATAGTTTTTATATAGTAATTATATAGTTTTCAATATTGACAAGACTGGGCTCTACTGGAAGAAAATGCCCAGCAGAAGCTACATTTCAAAAGAAGAAAAATCTATGCCTGGTTTTAAAGTTGCAAAGGACAGGTGATTTCAAGCTAAAACCTTTGCTTGTTTATCATGCAGATACTGTAACCCTAGGGCATTCAAGGGTTATGCAAAGAGCACACTTCCAGTGATTTGGAAGTCCAACCGTAAGGCATGGGTAACAGGGAGACTTTTTGAGGACTGGTTCCAGCATCATTTTATCCCAGCTGTGCAATTATATTGCATAAGGCAAAACCTTGATTTTAAAGCACTGCTGCTCCTGGACAATACTCCTGGCCATCCCGTGTACCTGGATGACCACCATCCAAACGTCATGGTGGTGTTCATGCCCCCCAACACACATCATTGATACAGCCGATGGACCACAGGGTTATCGCTTCCTTCAAGGCCTAATATCTTAGGCGAACATTTGCCCAGGCCAACAGAGCAACTGATGTGGAAGGAGGTCGAAAGAAAGAAAGAATTTTGGAAGGGTTACAACATTCTCCATGCAGTAAAAAACATCGGAGAGGCATGGAATGAAGTCAAGCAATCAAATTTAAATAGAGTTTGGCGTAATTTGTGCCCTGATTTTGTGTCAGATGTCCAAGGCATTACAGAGACTGTTGCAGAGGTTACAGAAACTGTTGTGCAAATGGCCAAAGATCTCAACTTGGAGATGGAAACCGAGGATATTGAGGAGTTGCTCGCCTCACATTCAAATGAGTTGAGCAATGACGACCTGATGCAATTAGAAGAGCAAAAAATTGCTGAAGAGGAGGCCCACCAATCTGCGGAAGTGGCACAGCCACGTAAATCTTTATCAACAAAAATGTTGGCTGCGGCATTCAAACACATTGATACCGCACTTGCCATATTTGAGGAAAATGACCCCAACATTGAACGCAGCTCTTCAGTCAGTCGCGGGTTGTCCAACCAAATCAGCTGCTATAGAGAGATCTACAGGCAGAAAAGGAAAAGATCTATCCAGACTTCATTGAAGAGCTTCTTCAAGATGCCCAAACCTTCAAGTCCACCTACATCACCTCCAAGAAGTCTGTTATCCATTGAAGATCCCCCCCAATCATCTTCCATCAATAATTGATGTTTTTTTTGCTCATAATGTACATTACTGTACATAATATAGTTTTATTTTACCCTTCTGGAATCAATAAATATAATGTTTACATGATAATCTGTGTGTGCTGCATATCTTATTGCTTGAGTAAAATATTTTGTGTATTTTAGAATTAAAAATGCCTTCAGGAACAGAATATTTGATTTAAACCGTGTTCCTATAGGAAAATGTGATTCGCTTTACGACGCTTCGCTATCCGATGACATTTTGAGTAACGCATTGCGTCGGATAACCGAGGACTGCCTTTAAGGATACATGTGCATAAACAGATACAAAGAGGTAATGACGGCCAAGCGTTTATAATCTACAGTGACAATGTTGAACCGAAAAGGTAAAGTGGCTGCTCATTGTGGGATGGAGTAAACCTCAGTTGGAGTATGGTTTAGCCTGAAAGCTGATTCCATTAAGATTAGAGGGAGGGGGTAGAGGGAGGGGGTAGAGGGAGGGGGTAGTGGGAGGGGTTAGAGGGAGGGGGTAGAGGGAGGGGGTAGAGGGAGGGGGTAGAAGGGAGGGGTAAAGGGTGAGGGAGATGTTACATACAGAAGTGTGGAAATTATACCAGTCACACAGCAGTTGAGTGGGTTCTAGTACTGTTGGATCTGATACCATTTCAGTCATTAGGTCGGTACCCTAGGCTTATGAAAAACCTTTTAGGAAATATGGGATGGGACTCATTTAAATATACTTTGCAAAGCTATTAGCATATATCCCAGCCAGGTACCTTAGGTGTGCTCCCTGCTTATATATTGTGTGTATGTTGCACAGAGTGTGTGTGTGTGTGTGTTGCATGGAGTGTATGTGTGTAGCATGTAGTACTGTATGTATGTGTGTGTGATGCATGACACATACCATCAATACATCATATACATACACACATTTACACACACTTAATTTCCATTGACAGGAGCAGCCAGCCCAGGAGAGGAGAGATGGAGCTGCTGGGCTCTGCATCGCCACCTGCTGGCCGTAATGTGCAGTGCAGCACACAGCTTCTCTCCTCTACTGTCGACCAGCCCAATTTGTTCAAATCTTTGCCCCCTGGCCTGTCTGCCCCTGCAGTAGTTAGAGAGGGAGGTTGGGTCGAGAGAGGTTTCTTTAGAATGGCCATAATGAGTGTATGTTTGAAAGAAGATGGGAATATGCAGATGGTGTAAAAAGGTGAGTCAGAGTGGGACTCAGTGTGCCAGAGAGGGAGTGGAGGAAATCTGAGGAAATAGGATGTATGTATGTATGTATGTCTTTATTTATATAGCGCCATTAATGTACATTGCACTTTACAGTAGTAATACATGTGCCAATCATATAAATAACAAATAATACAAATAACAGATCATGGGAATAAGTGCTTCAGACATAAAAGTAACATTTAGGAAAAAGAGTCCCTGCTCCAAGGAGCTTACAATCTAATTGGTAGGTAGGAAGAACAGACAGTAGGAGGGCATTCTGGTAAGTGCGTCTGCAAGGGGCTAAGGTTTATGTATCAGGTGTATAGTGTTAGCCACGGAGCTACTCATATGCTTCGTTAAGCAGGTGTGTTTTAAAGTGGGTCTTAAAGGTGGATAGAGAGGGTGCTAGTGGGGGGAAGGGCATTCCAGAGGTGTGGGGCATTCAGTGAGAAAGGTTTAAGGCGGGAGAGGGCATTAGATACAAAGGGGGTAGAGAGAAGACATCCTTGAGCGGAAAGAAAGAGTTGGGATGGTGCATAGCGAGAAACTAGGGTTGTATGGAGGAGCAGAAGAGTGTAAAGCTTTAAATGTGAGGAGGAGAATTGAATGTGTGATACGGGATTTGATAGGAAGCCAGGAGAGGGATTTGAGCAGGGAAGGATCAAAAATACAACTTCTAGGGGGACCTACAACCTGCCCCCTGTTATAAAGTTTAGCTTATTTATTTATAAAATTATTTAATAGGAAGTAATACATTGAGAGTTACCTCTCGTTTCCAAGTATGTCCTGGGCACAGAGTTATGATGACAGATACATGGTTACAAATACACAGTTACATTAGGTAAACAGAGTTATACATTATGTATAAGCTATGTAAGTTATTTTATAGTTAAGTGTATGATAACCAATGTTTTACGTTTAGGCCTGGAAGTCTAACTGTGAATGGCACAATAATGGAAAATAATTACATAATATTCAATACATACTGCTTTAGTTGAGGGCTATTTCGTTTTTCAAACCTAAGAATGCTGCAGCAATTCCAATGTTGTAATGATAGGAATTGTTTATAAAGCCATTTTTTTTTACAAAATAACAATGTTGGCCATTTTAAGCATTGCAGCAAAAATATTGTTTATTTCAATATCTCACAATCAGAGAAAATATATTGTTGATTTTAAAGTGGTTTTGGAATTGGGAGAAATCGGGGAGCTACAGTAAAAGGCAAAATACAAATATAAGGCTTTAGTTCGTGTGCCATACCTTGTAGAAATTAGGGAACTTTCTGATCTCCCTGGTTTTGAGGAAGTTATTATTTTAACCCAACTCAATAGCAAATGTAACCAAGTCAACAGCAGTAAAAAATCAGGCGAGCAGTCTATTTCCTATTTAATTCAACCATTTCTATTGGTGTCTTGTATTTTGTATTTTTTTATTTCTTATTTCTATTTTTGTTTCCATGTTCAGTTAGGACAATAATGTGCATAAGGTGGGGAAGCTCTGACTCAACAAGTACCTTATTAATTCTAGTGAGAAGCAGTGGAGCGCACACTTGAATGGAACTTGATGCATCATTACTGTAACTGCACAGTACATTATCCCATTCTTCACTATATTGAATAGGGGCCTGCATATAGCACTCTACCTTTCTCTCTCTACTCCTCTTTCCCTATCTCCGGAATAATAATTAAAAAAAAATGTTCAGGAATGCTGCTGCGAGAAAGATATAAAGAATCGTCGAAATTAATATTGAGTGTTGAATAATACAGTGCATACCTTGTTATCACCTTCTCTTTAGCTTCATAGTCTCAAAGAGATTCTACATCGAAGCCAATGATTGAAATGTCAAGGTAACTCATGATGTAGCACCTTCAACTGCTGACCTCCCTAGTACCAATGTGAAGCAGCAGTACAGTTATTGGTTTAATACTGCAGGTTATATCTTGGTATTTAGAAAATGTTCATTCTTCTTTATTTTATTTTTTAATAGGTGTTTTGGAAATGTTTGTAAACACCGAAAGGGAGATTTGTAAGTGGTTTTGTTCTTTAATCCTCTACTCTTTCTTTATCTTACTGCATATGAGGTATTGTACCTCTAAACTCA